>NC_050532.1:18440242-18442739 GCF_002922805.2 Oryzias melastigma
ATCCAGTGTAGTAAAGTTGACATCGATGTAGAGTGACACTCAGATATTTACACAAGTAGCAAGTATTTTGCTCAAAGACAGCATGCGACATACAGTTTATGACTGGTTTAGTAGTGCATATAATGTTGTAGTATAAAAAAAGTTCACATTTATTAATGGGCATTTTATCCCATATGAGTATTATTTTATTTTTCTTTCATTCAATACAAAATGTCCTTAAATCAATAGCTGACTGGCACTGAAAGGATGTTTTGTCTTACTGACTAGCCTTACTCCTTACTGTCTGGTAGCCATCTTTATGTCTTTAAGTAGCTATGTAATCTATGTTTGATGCAACTAATTTATAATTATATTATTTACCACTATATTCCACATGTTTGAAAGTCAATAGCCTACTTAGATTTCTTATATTGTTGGAAAAGCTGCAGGAATTAATGGTGGAACAGGTTGCTATACACTTTGACCAGCAGAGGGCGCAATGACGCCATATATTTTAGGGGCTATTATGTAACAGGGGGAGCTGTTAAACCTGTTCAAGTAAGTTTAAATGATTAAAAATACATTCATGAATTATTTAGTATGTATGTTTTGTAAACAGTCCCCTCCAAACCATCCTATGTGACATCCTTGATTAAGATTTGATGTTGGCCTTTTCTTTAACAAGTCTCCTCATTAGTGACATTAAATGAAACACTAATCACTGAGTCACATTAGCATATTTACACCGGTGGTGAAAGGCCCAAGAGAATGTAAAACCACTTAACATGCAAGCACAACAAAAGTAACCAATATGCTATAGATCATAAATAAAGATTTGTATGCTGGAGGTGATTTGTCCTATTTATGATATAAATTATTAAAGAAAAGAGCACTTCAAAGTGTATTTAAAATATTGAAGGACACAAAAAAGCCAGCTAATAAGGTAGACTAGATGGCAGCCATGAATCAAAAAGGTAACAGAGACTGAAGGTCACCTTGAAGGAGCTGCTGACTGAAACTCAATACTCTACATTGATGTGCACAGTTTTTTTTTCTGAGATCTGGATTTAACAAAACAAGGAAATAGAAATTCAAATAGTAAAAACCAAATAATCTGACATCCACCAAATAAATGCATATTTTAGTTGCTGCAAAATGAATTATTAATTCTTATACACACATGTCGCTTTGTTTCTTTTTACAATTTTAAGCATTTTAAAGGTAAAAATCTATTTATGAAATAATTATTATAATCATTGTACTAAAAACTGGTACCAGGATTGGTGTTTTTCCCATCTGTGTTTATGACTAAAAATGACCTTTTCAGTTTGAACTAGTTCTGCTAGTTTTTTCACACATAAACAATTTATAATGTTTTGTTTATTTATTTATTTAAGGGGCTTTGTAGTATAAACAAGAGAAAACTAAATTTAAAGAGTTTCCAGCTAGGATAATACAGTAGTAATAACATTTTTTAAACTTACTTTTAATATCTGTTCAAGTGTAAATGAGATGTTAGGTTTTATTATATCAGTATGTTTTCAAATTTTCAAACAATTCAAATTGTTTTATCGTTTTAGAGGTTTGACAGTAAAACATATTGCTAGTGTAAAGTTCCAGGGTATTGTTTTCATATTTTTAAGCACAAAAACTTCGCAAAATAGTGCATTAAAATAATGCTCAACACATTTGTAGGTAAAAAATGCAGAAGGGGTCATTTTCCAGTGACCTAAATCTCCACTCCGATCTTATTTTTTTTTTTTCTATTTTAAAGGTATTCTCAGTGGTATTTTAATCAGACTGATGCAGTTTTTATGCAAAATCAACTAAATAGTCTTGTTTTCTAGGACATAGTTTCTGCAACGCGGCAGAAGTTAATCGGAAATTTCCCTCTGAGTTATAGGCTTGTTGTAAATAGCTTTATACTAGACAAATTTACAATTTTATCATGCAAAACCTGTTGGTCATGCTCAGTTGCACCGGTTTTCCCACTAAAAACTCTAAAAATCAAGTTTCTATTTTGTGTTTTTTTTATTTAAATTGTCTCCATTATGATGATAGATAGTGAAAATTCAATTTTATATGGAAAAAGGGGCAAAAGGATTAATTAACTAATTTAGAACATTATCTGTTCCTGTCATTGTCAAAATTAGCATGAAAGTCCAGGTGGACATTTAGAGGCGCAAGTGTTAAAGGGTTAAAGGAATTGTGCAGTTTTAAGGCAAAGTCAACAAAAAGTGTTGTTTTCTTGGACATAGTTTCTGCAAAGCAGAAGAAGTTAATCTGAAATTCTGTGATGTAAGTGGGAACGTTGTGGCTTGTGGGCTGCCAACTATCACCTTCTGCTGCAGGCTTTTTCCGACTGCATTCTTCGTTTGCTCCTGATTCACAACGATTTAGATAAATAAATATTCAGGAATACAATTTTAACCTTGGTTTTTCTAATATAATTCCTCCATCATGAGAAATAAAGTCACAAGTACACGATAAAAATACGATTTTCATTGAAATTGGACCT
>NC_050532.1:18442753-18469106 GCF_002922805.2 Oryzias melastigma
AAAAAAAAAAAAAAAAAAATAGAAAAGAAAAGAAAAAAGAATACATTGTGACCTGGTTGAGTCTCAATCACCTCTCATGTCAGTAGGTGGCACACTTCACCAAAGATGACGTGTGGAGCCTTTTTTGACTGCAGTTGTTCACAGACCCAGCTTTGCTGAAATGATGCGTTCGCGGTGCCACCTGAAAGTACGAACACCGCAAAAACGAATAAAATATTCCCTATTTAAACCCATAGAGTTAACAAATAAAATGTTTTATTGATTATATTAGAAAATGATACACGTTGTGCAAGGTTTTTAATAACAAACATTTGGAAATAGCTGGATAGGAGTGTGTTGTATCCAGTCGAACGTGCACTGCGTGACATTTCAACGCACCAATCAGTTGCCGAGGAGCTGAGCGAGTCTACTTCCCTACGCTGGGATAGCTGAGGGGAAACGGACGGACGGACGGCGGTGCTTCGCGGATATCTCAGCAGCAGCAGCAGGAGCGCCTGTGAGGAGAAACCTCCGAGTCACCGCGAGCAGTCCAGTGTTCTGTCGCATCAGGGAGATGGCGGGGATTCTGGCGTGGTTCTGGAATGAGAGGTTCTGGCTCCCCCACAATGTCACCTGGGCTGACTTAAAAAACACAGAGGAGGCAACGTTCCCGCAAGCCGAGGACCTCTATCTGGCGGGTCCTTTGGCGTTCTGCATCTTCATGATCCGGCTGGTTTTCGAGAGGTGGGTCCGAGCGCATGTAATGTCAGCCGGGTGCCCAAACAATAGCATCCTTTCGGGTTAGCCCACAAATCAGCACGCCTGATGATCATCCTCATGCTGCAGGCCTGCAGCGGTGTGCGCCTTTGAAGGGGCTGTCAGTGCCGACGGTGCACGTTACCATACCAACCAGACCCAAACCCAGCATCTGCACCACAACAAAGAACACAGAGAGGCTGCCTTTTGTTCAGGAGTCTATTTCCTTAATGCATATTCCATTTCTACACCTCTAACCCTTCATCAAACAGAGCCAAGCAGTGCAAATGTTCGTATTTTTCCCCTCAAAATTATTCAAATTTAGTGAAAATGAAAGAATATTTCAATTATTTTCTCTTCATTCTTTGTTTGAACATATTTTAATTACTAGTCTATTACTTACTCCATAAAGTTTAGAAAACTCCAATACACAGTTAAGGTTGTGCTGAAAAATCAATATACAAACAAACATATAAGCACTCACATATTTTTCATAAAATTATTACAATCTACGTAAATTAAAATCTGTATAGTTACAATTCAGGCTGCTAAAAGTAATGTGCAAATTGATATTTATAATTAATCAAATAAAAAGGAGAGACAGTTTGAAGGAAAATCCTATTGTTTACTTTTTTGCTTCCACTAGAATTTAGACCTAATTGTGACATTAATCAGAGTCAACTTAACAAAAACAATAATCATATTGTATACTTACAATTAAAAGAGAATTTTAAAGAACCTAAAATTTCAGTACGCATAAAAATAAACATAAATGAATGGACACAATATTTTTCCCGCCTGATGTCGATAACCAATATTTATCCTGCAACAATTGACGATATTTATCCTGCAACAATAGCCGATTAGATTAGGAACAACATGTATTCCTTTAAAAAATAAAACATACCTGAAAACAGTCAAAACAATTACTGACTATGACTGTAAACACGAGCTTCCCAGTGCCAGGGATCTATCAGGGACAATTTCAAAATTAAAGTGCATTTGGAAGCAGTCAAAAAAATATCTTTTTTTTTCTTTTTCTTTTTTTTTTTTTTTTATCGGACCAATACCAATAAACTCCAATTAAGTAAATATTGTCCGATACCAATATATATTGTCCATACCTACTTAAATGACTATCGTTTTATGTTTACATTTAAGATGATCTTGACAACTTTGATTACCATAATTTTTAGTCATGTTACATGTTGTTTATGATTATAGCTAGCAGCACACAGGAAAATAGTAAATGGTGTCTTCTGATACATTATGTGATCTTCTGTCTTCATTAACAGGGTTCCTGCGGGGAATTCAATAGTTTTAAATAATACCTTAAAAAGCCTTCAGCAAAAGTTTAGAATTTCGTTATTTGAGCCATAAATTGTGCAGCTTGAAACTGTTCCATTTCACATTTATTGTCAAAAGTTTATTTTTTTTAACCACAATCATTTTGATCAAATGATGTACCGCCAGTTTTAAAGACAGAAGAACGCGAAAGCATCATGGCACAGACCATAAACATGATAAGAAGGTACAGTTTTGATCATAAAATGGGAATAAATGAATAAAATGGGTATTAGACTGAGAAATTGGTCTTTATTTTTGACGTGCATGGTCTTAAAAAGTCAAATTTAACTTGAACAGACTCGTATTAACCCTGATTAAAGCCCAAATGGGAACAAATCCCATTTAGTCACTCGCACATTCACACACAGATGGTGGGGTTCAATGTCTTGCCCGAGGACTCTTCAACACATGCGTGGTCAAAGGTGAAAACTGAACCTGCGACCTTCTGGTCAGAGGTTTTTCCCTCTAATTCTGTCCCAGCACATGCTGCCTTTCAGTTTGACAGTGTTTTCATTCATTCTGCACATAGTAGATTTATGGGTGCATTAAAACAGATTAATCGGGGACACCAAAAAGCTTATGAAAATGCTTTCCGAATGACTGTTTTGATGTTGTAGGTTTATTGCACGACCATGCGCAGTGGGCTTAAAGATCCAAGCCAACGGGCCACAAAAAGCTCAGCCCAATGCCATCCTGGAGAAGGTTTTCAACGCCATAACCAAGGTGCTCCTGGTTCTTTCATCACATTTGTTTTCATTATTAAAAAATAATGTATTAAATGGGGTTGTTCCTTAAAGCACCCAGATGAGAAGAGGCTGGAAGGCCTTTCCAAGCAGCTCGACTGGGATGTCCGGACCATCCAGCGCTGGTACAGGCAACGGCGCAACCAGGAGAAGCCCAGTACCCTCGCCAGATTCTGTGAAAGCATGTAAGACAACATATCCCTCCTAACTTAGTCAGCTTTTGTAAAAGCAACGTCACACATGCTGAGAAATCATTACAGTGATGTCTGCTGAGTGTTTGCATGAGCCCATGCCTCATTTTAGCATGTAGTTAATACAGTAACTAATTTGAATGGGCAGCACTGCGCTGGCGCCCATCAACGTCTCACCCAGTGATGGTAGTAAAAGCAGGAATGATGGATAACCTTTATCCGAATAGCTCACTCATTCTTTAAGTTCATTTTCATACCGTGTGAAGGCTAAGGTAAATCTCGTGGTGAGCCTAAGACAAAAATGGCTAAAAAAAATGCATAATAAACCAAAATCTGGTGTTTGAAGACTGCATTAGAGCTGACTAGCAAACAACTGACTAATCTGCAGTAAAGCCAGTTTGCCGTTGGTGAGATTGGAGTTACTTGTGAAAGGCCAAAGAGCGAGATTTGCTGTCAGAGCAGAGTCGTGTCCGACACCAGTGGAACAAATCTGACAGGCTGGGACCCAGGGAGCCTGGCTTCTTCTGATCTGCCCCGGGCTCCCTTGGTCTCAGACGAGCACACTCGGCTGATTGGGCTGCAGGACTCCAGTTTTTCAGCTCGCAGACAAATCTCAAAGGCAAGCATGTTTTTTTTTCTCAGCATAAAAAAACTGTGTGATGTTTTTTTTTCTTTAAGCAGGCTTAAGCTTGTGTGTCATTTTAGCAACAACTGTGACAAAGCTGCCTTTTTGCTATATGCTGCCTTCAGGTAAGAGTTTGTCCAGGTCGATTCAGTCCTTTCAGCAGCGACTGACTGTGCTGCAATTACCCTCATGCCCAGCTGCTTGACGCTGATAAGATTATTGTCTTAGTTATCTGGACTGTTCATTATTCTAACAGATAATTTAAGGCAGGAAATAATGAAGACTTCATGTAAGATATCTATTTACTTGAGCGTTTTTTGTTTTTGTTTTTTTTTCGTCAGTAACGCACCAGGCCTCCCACAATCAAGTGATTTTGCAACATAATTATGCAGCAGCGTCCTTCTTTTCTTCAGCTGGCCTTCATTAAGACAGACGAGAACACACTCAGATGTCCCTAACAACCACACCTGTCTGATCTCACCGTCCCCCGTGCTATTACAGAGAACAAAGGCATCAACAAAGTAATGCAGAGGTGGAAAAACTGGATTTTAAGTACAAAAACCCAACCAATTTTTTACCCACAAAAGGAGAAGCATAACCACGAATGAACAAGCATGAAAAAGCTTTTTTGACACCGTTTCTTTTACACTATTAGGCATTGCAGCGTTTGAAAATTAATTTTAAATTTGTGACAATATTTGCATTATTGTTTGAGGTTTCACTTTGTTTTTCTCATTTTGAAGTAAATGCTCTTGATTAGAATTGCGTGCAACAGCTGTTTGGTGGAGCATCAGTTTGTAGAACCAAATTCATTTTTCAATCGTTCACTTTGCAACTTTTTAAAGTTATATTTGAACGGTTAGCTTTCTACACTGTCTGATCCAAGTTTATTCTCTAATGTTTAAGCTTGTTTAATCGATGTAGCAGCATTTCAAACTTCACTTTTTTTAAAATTCTGGATTCTGTTAAACAATAAAAATCTGCAGAAACGCGTCGTTTTTAACAGCTGACATAACCAAAATGCTTATTATTGCTCCTACCGCAGCCGAGACGTAGGTGTGTGATTTTCATACCTCTCAACCAACACACCTCCCCAGGAGCCGCTTGTCAGACGCCAAACTGACAGGCGGCGTGTTCGTTCTCAGCAGATGCTGACAGAGCAGCTGAGAGATGAACCATTTACCAGTTTATCATAGTTTTCTCAAGCTTTAGGTAAGATGGAAAAATGTCTTATAAATCTCTTAATTTGTTGGAGAAAAGCGGGCTTAATAAACAAATTTAACTTACATCGCATTATGTCCTCAAAAAATTGTCAAAGTTTCTGAAAATCAAGAACTTTTTTTGCCCCATTTTGTCATAGTTTTAGGGCAATTTTATTTTAAAAAATGGTTTTACTGGGTTTTACCTGCTTTATTATTTCTCCTGTTTTAACATTGTGAAGCACTTTGTGAGTCACTCTCCGTGAAGAGTGCTATAAAAATAAAGATTTACTTACAAATGAGTCACAATTGAATAAATAGGAATACGCAAAATACCATTTTGAGTGTTAAAAGGCAGTACTTTAATGTAATCTAAATCTAAACAGTGATACAAACCAAACGTGCCTGACTTCTGAAAGAAATCTATTTCAGGACATCAGTTCTGAATCATTGTAATTTCACATACAAAGCTGCAAAAAGGGCCTGTTGCCATGCAACAGGCTTAACTGTGTGCAAGGTGGATCGGTCCACAAGTCCTAAAATACTTTGGAACAAGAACCGAAAGCAAAATTGTTGCCTTTCACAATAAAAAATTAAATAATATGTATCTGAACAGGAAAACTGGACGTGTTTAAGCAAGAAAAAACTATTGTTACTGATGCTGATAAGCAATTGAAACAGAAGTAAAGGTGCTTCTTTCACTTCAGGCCTGTTTCTTTCACCTACATCCTTTAGAATAGAGCTGCTGTCGGAGGGTGTTGCTTGCTTCCACTGTGAGTTCGAGCTTTGATGCATAAACCTTCCACACAAGAAATACAGATTTATTTCTTGCCAACTTGGAATAAACACACGTAAAGGTTAAACGCTGTGATGAAAACCTGCAGCATTTGCTAAATGGGCAGCAACGTCTCTGTGAGAGTGCCCTGGAGTTGCTGATCTCTGAACTCATCTTGTAGACAGACTGTCTGTATTTTAGACATCATTCTTCCAGAAATGCGGCTTCAAATGTGACCTTTACCATGCTCCAACGGAGAAGGATGCTGTCTGATTTCACCACCTCCAAGAATATTATTTTTGCTACAATGGATCACTCCTCAATGAATACACAAAAAAAAAAAAAAATCCTGAGAAAGTATAAAGACAAAAGAAAATTTGCTTTACTTTCTGTCTTGCAAGACATATGTCTTTTTTTTCTCAAAATAAGAATTTTTACAGCTTTTGCTGATTTTTTTTAAATAGCCAATTGGATAAAAATGCTTGACTTGTTTCTAAAGACTCTGCTTTTGCAGTGTACTTTTGCTTTAAATGCTTTAAAAATATGTGAAGACTCTTAGAAGCCCTTCCTTTAAAGTTATTTTCGTATTTAATTTGTAGTTTTTCTACTCTTTCTAATCTATTACTTTTCATTTTGCATGCTGACATGCATAAGCAGACATATTTCCATCTCCAATGTCCAGATTCAGCTGCTTTAAGAACACATTAAGTGTTTTTTTCTTTTCTCTAGAGTTGGCTGATTAATAATACATTCTCTTTTTGCTTGCTGGTATGAGGTCGGTGAAGATAATATGCATGTTTTCTATAGCGGCAGGTTTTTGATCACAGCCGTGTCAGCACAAGCAGCTTCTTCCCTCACGATCGCCTCCATCACTTTGCTGCAGTTACTGTAAATTATCTGCAAGGTTTTAGAAATGAGGGTTGGAAGTAGACTTTATGACGATGAAGCCAGTCTGCCCTCGTTTTAATTGATTAAACCTATGCTGCAGAGTTATGGAAGGCATCCAGATAATGTGCAACACTCTTCCTCACACATACACATGCTTACACACAACATCCTACAATTCATGTAGAAATTATTGGGTCATAATATCTTGATTCGGTTTCAATTTTTTTTTTAAATTAGATATAAAGACCCTCTTTGATCATTTTTTGATGTGTTGTAAAATCGTTCTCAGTGGTCATTAAATTATATTTAGATGTTTTTTGGCCCAAATTAAAAAGAAACCGCATCATTTTCTAGGACATAATTTCTGCAGAGCAGCAGGAGTTCATTAGAAATTCACTTTCGTTGCCTCTGACCTACCCCGGCCCCTCTTCCCCTCCACACTGTAGATTAAGGCTCCTTTTCAAACTGCATTTCTTCATTTACTGCTGATTCACAACAATTTAGATCAACAAATACTCTGAAATGCTCATTTGAGCTTCATTTTCTCTCTATCATCAGACAAAGGCTATAAGAACATGTTAAAACACCAAAAAATTCCTTTTTTTATTGAAGTAGGTGTTTAAAAATAATTCAAAAAGTCTTCATAAAGAATTCACTTTAATAAATGTTTAAACATTATATATTTTTTTGTGGTAGAGAGACATTCATCTCAAAATAGACAACAACAAAAAATAGAAATTAGGTTCAAGATATGAAGATTTGTAAAATGCATTTTATTATTGAAGAAAAAAAATATCTCAAATAAAATGTTTGATACAAGCAATTTATTATTTTTCACTTAAATAACAATTAGCTTTTTACTAATTTGCTTTTCCTTTGATTTCAGGTGGAGGTTTACCTTCTACTTATACATATTTACCTATGGAGTGCGTTTTCTTAAGAAGGTAAGAACTTATATGAACTGCCTTATATTAATATAAGATAATAACTTGCAGATATTTTTTTGTTGTTGTTTGTTAGAGTAAAACTACAAGTATTAGAATATTTTAAAGATTAATATTTCTGAATATTCAACCAAACAGAAATTACTTATTAAAAGTAGATTAATTTATGTATTATACTTGATAGAATTTCTAATGCTAACTAATGACTAATATGGGCTGCTGTTGGTCAGTATAGTAACAGAAGTTGTGCTAACCTTTTATAAACCCTGAAACAAATATATAAATTAATGTTGGTTTAAAGATTAACTGTAATTGGGGCCCGTTTTACTTTCGCTTCCTATTTAGTTAATTACATTAATACATTATTTTAATTAAAATCGCAACTCTGAACCACAGAAAACCAATGAGTTGGAAACTTAGGTAGTTATTGTAGATTAAAAAGTTGAATTATCATTGCAATTAAATAACTTAGAAGGAATAATTGCAAATGAGTTTAATATCTTGGCATGAAATTTCATTAGAGGCAAAGCTGCTAAGTCTTAAAAGTAATAAAATAGAGCATAACAGCAAAAATGAAAACATAAAATTGGCATAAAATTAATGTTAATGTGATTTTCTTGGTATGATAAACCCAAGAAAGAGGATGGATACACATTAATTATCATGGTAAAAAAGATCTGATTGAGTTGTGTACTTAATGATTTAGTCACAAACAAAAAAAGTCTTTATGATGTCACATTTAAGAAAACTTTACAAAAGTATCACACAAGAGACGGTCTTTTTAACTTAATTTAGATAATTTAAAAATGCATAATTTCACAACATTTCATGTTTTGCAAAGAGAATAATTTGTAAATATGCACAAAAATTCTTCTAAAGCAATTTAAGAAAACATTACAATCACAGCAAAAAAAAAAAAAAAATACAATCATAATTAGCATCTTTAAAAGAAATCCTGAAATAGTTGTGAATCGTTGATACTAAGAAGCCAAAGTAGTTAAATATTACAGAAAAATAGGCCGAGGTGTTCCTGTTATAGCAACCCTGCAGCAGAGATGGATTAAGACAAAGTGTCAGACACAAAAAAGTTGCATGACAAAGCACTTTGTGAATTTAGTTCATCGCCTAGCAGTCGCTGCTGCAGGCGCCAATGTCCAGTCTCTGTGGGGTTTATTAATAGACCAAGTCTGGAGCAGGAATGATGTGAACTCAGATGCAGCGACTGGTCACACTTTGCTTCTAACTGGGGACGCCACGATTCTCGGTTTAAAACCAAACTGTATTTTTGGTTGCAATCGTTGAATTCCTGTTTCACACGTTTTTCACGTGTTAAAACAGGTTTTGAGCTAAATTGTGTTTAATACTGCTTTATTAAAGCACATCAAGCTTAGTAAAAGCAAAACAAATACATTTTCTTCATTGTTACTTGCTAATTAGCAAAATTTAGAAAAAAAATTCTATGGAATGTTTGTTTTTTTGTTTTTATTTTGTAAAACATAGATTAAAACCGTGACCCAAAAATCGAGGTTTGAACCAAATTGTGGGGAAAGTGAATTGTTTCATCTCTTGTTCTAACATATTTTTATGATTAAAACCAAGAAAGAAACCTTTTGGATTCTTGGCTACTTTTTAATCATGTTTTTGTATAAGTTTTTCATTTTTCAAACAGTATTTTAAGTATTTCAAGTATTGATTTCGTGCCGCTGTTGCATTTTTCTACAGACCTCATGGTTATGGAACACTAAAGAATGCTGGTATAACTACCCTTACCAGGTAATAATGTTTTTGTCAGACAGATTTTAAAACAATTCTTTTTTCACCCCTGAAATAATCTTCTTGTGTTTGTTTGCAGCCCCTGACTGCAGACATCCACTATTACTACATACTGGAGCTCTCCTTTTACCTGTCGTTACTCTTTTCCCAATTCACAGACATCAGGAGGAAGGTAAGAATAATTGGGAGGAGCACTATTTATTTCACTTCCTGTAACACACATGCGCCAGTTCAGGAGCAATATTACTAAAACTAAAACTCAGAAATAATGGAATTTTTAAAAGCTTGAAAGAAATTCCAGCTTGCTTTTTGTCGTACTTGTTCAGCATAATTCATTAAACAAGTAACCATCTTCATTATTGAGCACACACGTATCATCAGACGTATAAAAGACATGTGATGCACTTCATTTTCCTACAGTTTGCATTTCTTACTGTGGCAAAAGTATCAATCTTAGATCTAAAACTCCTTCCTGACTGTCTAAAATGAGACTTCTGTCTATGTCTTTACCTGTACTTGATTCATCACAACAGTTGCACAATTAACTAGCAAGGAATAGTGCAGTTATAACAGATCTGCTTCGCAGCCCTCACTTTGATATATCACAGCAGGAGAAGTATGACAGCAAAAGATGTAAAAAAAAAAAAAATTATACTTTAATGCCTGAATGAGCCGTGGCGGCTTGCCAGTATCAGTTCTACCAGGATCTTGGAGTCCGTTCAGTTAAATGGAGAGTTTTCAAAATTTTCAATTAACATTTGTGCTTTTTTAGTAGCTATTAGAAGCCAAACTCCATCAAAAGAAAGAAAAAGCTTCATTAGCTCTGAAAACAGGCTTCTGCAAAACAGATTATCTAACAATCTACTGTAAATGTAAACTCTGTTCATCAAAATAATTGCTTTTCATTTTAAGGGAAAAAAAAACACTATATTATTTGCATGTAAAACTACAATGGGTTCTTAAAAGTTCAACTTTTAAGAGATAAGTTTGTGAAAATTATTGTAATGGTCACCATTCAGTTTTTGCAACTTCATTTTTTTTTTTTTTTTTTTTTTTTTTTTATAAAAATAGTCAGACTTTTGTCTCATTTCATCATAGTCTGCATGCCTTTCAGCACTGAGGTCCAATCAGACAGCTCCTGACACCTTTTCTGGGCACTTTTTGTTTGGTCATGGCTTATTAGAAAACATGCTAAGTTTCCAACATTGTATGAATTATAATTTGGCACTCACTATGAAAAAGTTGCTACAATAACAAAATGGAGACATCAAAATAAATCCTTAATATACAGTTTATGCGTTAGTCACACAGCCCTTATGGTTGGATACAGGATGCAAGAAACAGGCAAGCCTGTACGGGGTTTTTACATCGGTGAGCCCGTAGAGCGAAAATGTTCATGCACCTTATAATCTACGGGCATGCTGAAGATGTCAGGTTGTACCGAACACTTAAACAACACCTAAGAGTAAGAAGTATGGGTGAATGAAGTCTGTGAGATGCAGGCACGTTGAACAGGTTTGTCCTTTTTTTTAAAGGGATTGCACAAGGGCACAAGGAGCCCGTTTGTGCTGTCCAAGTGATAAGTCCAAGGTCCCTATACGCCTGTTAGTAAATTAGAGTGTAGTTTGTGTGGGCATCCTACAAGAACTTGTGAATAACCTTTGTTTCAGCTGTGGGTATATTTAGTTTAATTATTCTTTTTATTCTGTGATTTTATTTTATTTCTGTCATAGAATTTATGTTACGCCCCCATTGGGGGCTCGTCCGGGATGAGTTAAGTCAGATTAAAGTGTGAGACCGGCCAGGTAGGAAGACCTCCAGGGGGCAAAACATAAAATGGGGGCTCGTCCAGGATCTGTTTACCTTGCGTGGTTTAAATAATTTTGTTGGTATTCTTTTTGATTACTTGAGTTTTGCATAATTCGGATTGTGCTTGGAGACAAAGTTTGGTCAACAGTTTTTCCTGGTGGTTCTTAACATGGCATTTGAATTGAATGGGTGTATATGAGATGCATTTGGGTGAAAAATGGCATGTACAAAATTTTAAGGTTGTAGACCACAAGGTGAGCCGATAAGGCAAAAATGTTCATTTTTTCCTATGGGTATGCTGCGGGCGACAGGTTGTAGAGAACATTTAAGTAAGGGGGAAGTAGGTGAGATGCAGGCACATCGTACCAAATTTTTTCTTTTTTTCTACCTCTCCCAAATCATGTGTACTGTGCAGGAAGCCCATTAGCGCTGTTCAAGTGATAAGTGTACATTTGTTGTGTGTCTCTATGTACTACAAAATGAGGAAACTAGACAATAAGGGCATATTTTGAGTGGGGATCTTATGGGCACTTACATATTACCTGTACACTTGTGTGTGCTAGTCCAATACATTCTCACTACCAGCTTGTGACATATTGACATTTGGCTAAGGACCCCGCCGCGTCAAAAATTGCCGTCTTGGGTGTTCCCAACTCGTCATTTTTTGACATACAGAAATCACGAGTCCCCAACCTCCGGGCCGTGAACTGGAACTTGTCCAGTGCCTTGACGCGGAGTGCACCAGTACCCTAACCCAGTAGCGGTACACTGCACAGGGTACCAGATGTGGTACAGGACGCAAACTGGTACCAGGTGTGAACCTGGCCTGGATGTGGTACCACATGCGAACCGGTACCAAGCTTGGGTACCGCGCCCAGTACCATCCGGTACTGCGTCCCAAGGATTGCCTACCCTTGATTTTATGAACAGTCAGCACGTTAACAAAACGACGAGTTGAGAACACCCAAAAAGTGCCATACCTGTCTAAGACCCTCTATGGGCCCAAAAACCTCTCAGCATCCATACAGGTTATTTGACTAAGACATAACATCAAACAAAGTCAAGGCGTTAAAATGTTCTCCAGTTGGTTTATGATAAGAATTGTATTCATTTTGACACAATCATCTGTTTTCTCTCATAAAACAATCATTCCATTTGATTCCACGTGGAACTGTTTGACTGGACCCACATGCTTCCTGCTACCTCTAGTTCGTCCCCAGCTCTGCCCTCTGCAGGAAACACTGCAGTCATGATGCCATTGCCATATGCCTTCACTCTGTCATCTCTCTGTTGACTGTTGGCATGTTGTCTGTTTTTGTTTCTCCTTTCAGTTTTTTTCATGCACAGCACCACACTGAAGAGGTACTCTGCATCCCCCCTGCCAGTTCCAGTATGTTCCCCGCACACTCTTGCCTCACTTTCACTCTGTTTCCTCCGCCATTACTTTTCCTTTTCATCCTCCCTGTCATGCGCGTGCCCTGTCGGACTGGTTCTTAGCGCTTCAAGCTGCCATCCAAAGGTTTTAGATGGTGAAGATTCCTGAGAGGATGTCAGACACCCGTTCCTGTTTGCAGATTTACTTGAAACGCAGAAATGACAGCTTGATTGTAAAATTTGTCATTTTCAGTGAGATTAAACTTTTTTATGAACTAAAAACGTTTCCACTAAAAGAAATAAGACACATCTGAAACTGAATGCCATGCTTTTGCACTGCATTTTGTAAATGTATATCCCCATCGACTGCAGATGAGGTGATGTTCTCTTGGCATTTCTTTTAGCCGTCTGACATTTTCATGGAAATTGTCTCCTCAGGATTTCCTCATCATGTTCGTTCACCACCTGGCAGCGATTTCTCTCATCATATTCTCCTATGTGAACAACATGGCGCGAGTGGGAACTCTGGTTATGTGTCTCCATGATGCTGCCGACGTCCTGATAGAGGTGAGTTCGAGTGGGAAGTCAAATGTCCTCCAAAGGATATCAAAAATAAACTCTTTCAGCCAAAAGTGTGAGGACTGGAAACTTGTCAGTTTCTCTAAAAAATGAACTGCAAAGTCATTAAACCCTTTAACCCTCTGGAACCTAAAACTCAATTTTTGTCTAGTTTTGAATTTACCTCTATACTTGAAAGACTACATGTTTGCTTATTCGGTATCACTTTAATCAATAAAACCTCTCCAATGTGACACTGCCTTTATTTTGTCATTTTGTCATTTTGCACACACTAGACATAAAATCATGCAAAAATACAAAATTCCGTCTATTAAAATGGGACTCATTTTGCGGTGGAAACCCCCAAAATGTTTTAACAAACTGTTTTTACAACATAGAATGAAGGTGTTATGTCTAATTTCATTAAAAAATAAGAATACATTTAATGAACAAACTAATCAACACATTTTTGAATGAAAATACTCAAAAAAATTCCAGGCAAAATTCCCAGATTCCTTATTTTGGCCACATATGAACAGTTTTTGTTTATAAAGGAACCATATTCTCCCTTCAATTCAATAAAATATTAGTTACAGAGCATAAAAAAGCCAAAGTCCATTTCAGACAGAGAGACTGTCCGTCGGTTCCAGAGGGTTAAGATTGTTGAATTCTCCAGTTTTCAAAACCTTTACCAAACTATTAACATCATTTTACTCTTTGAGGCGTCAAGTATCTCATCACTGGAGAAAATAAATGTAAACTTTAGGAGTGGGTTTTTAGATAATTAACTGTTCTATTTTAATTTCTTTAGTATTAATGTAATTAATAAACTGCCAAATTGTTGTCAATTTGAGGTCTGCTCTTAAAAAGCTTTTAATGAAACCAGCTTCTAATTGAAAAAAAATCACATTTCAAGGAAATGTATTGATCCTGAGTGGTTGTAAACAAGAGCTGCAGAAAAGAGCTGTTACATTAGAAATATTTAAGTAACAGTGAAATGTCAGGGTGACCCAGAATATTCTTTTTCCTTGAAGTCCCACTCCGATCATCTTATGATCTATTTTGAAAGCTTTCTTAGTGGTTTTTAGGCAAAAGAAGTTGAGGTTGAGACTGCTTGCCTGGAGTAAGCCCACCTTCCCTCCCTATCAATGAGAGCTCTCTGTTTACATGCTCTCCTGCTAACTTACAGTCCATCTCACCCGTACGCTAACATTATTGGTGCAACAAAAATGGCGAGCAATATTGGAGCTATCCCGTGCAGCTTTAAGCCAGACGCCAACTCAGATGAGGAAAATGAAGACGTTAATGGATCTATTTGTCTGCAAGTGCATCAGAATGGAGCGGAGCAGGGAACTTCACACCTACAAGCTTTTTCAAACAGCATTTTTGTGTCTGCTCCTGATTCACATCGATTGAAACAACAAAAACACTCAGAAATTTACTTTTTTTCGCTTAATTGTCTTTATATATGTCCTCTATTATGAAGAAAAATGCTGCAATAACTTCTTAAAATACCAAAAACACAATTTTCATTGGTAGTCTTTAAGAAAAATAAAA
Organism: Oryzias melastigma; assembly: GCF_002922805.2. Lineage (NCBI taxonomy): Eukaryota > Metazoa > Chordata > Actinopteri > Beloniformes > Adrianichthyidae > Oryzias > Oryzias melastigma. The sequence continues at coordinate 18,457,272 of NC_050532.1, forward strand.
TCTTAATATATTTTAGGACTTATATAAACACTAACTGATGTTTATGTTTAATCTCTTCCTTTTCTTTTTTCCCAAAATAAAATCCCAGGCTGCCAAGATGGCTAACTATGCCAAGTGCCAGATACTCTGCAACCTCCTGTTTGCAATGTTTGCAATTCTCTTCATCAGTTCCAGACTGGGAGTTTACCCCATCTGGTAAGTGCTATTTACTTTCTCAGTGCTCCATAATTGGCATTCTCCTGTTGAATGTCTCCACAGTTGTGGTTGAGCATTTTCCTCAGAATGCTTTGCAAATAACTCTGTGAATACAGTTTAAAGAGACGGCCGTCTAGATGTGTTTTTTTTTCTGTCTTTCCTCCTCCAAAATGGTTTTCAACTCACACATTTTCTGTGAATATTGTTTTAAAGTGCAGAAACAGTTTCCATGGATACTTGTAGCTCACCAGAAGCAGATCCTCTCACTTTGTCACTAAAACAGTACTTGATTGAGGAAGAATCAGAAATAAGAAGAGGGTTTTTATAAAAAAAATATTTACTTCTTTTTGTTGAAGTTTTTTGGATGCACATAAACCCCGACTTTCAGCAGCTGAACTTGTGGCTGATCCATTATGCGTCTGTGCCAGAGGCTGGAAGACATAAATAAGACTCTCACAGTTTTTTTTCCTCTTCTGTTTTCTCAGAGCACCTGTAAAAGCTTTCAGGCAGCACCCCACAGTTATCTCCCTTTGTTTTCAGAGTTACGTGATGATCCTTCACTATATTTTAGTCAACCCACGCCCACAGCATTTATAAAATTGTCATTACTGTAAAGCTGTTGCCATGGCTTTAGTGTGATGATTCATACGAAGCCATTTCAGAAAGTGGTCCGAGTGTAAGTAAAACACAGAATCTTAGACTTTTGTTTAATCACATTTAAATGTATTAGAGCATTTGGAATCATTTCCAAAAGGCTGTGGTTAAAAAAATCTTATTTATGGGCACATAAAAGTAGTGTATGGATGATTCCTTTTTCTATTGCAGACCAACTTATACCGATTGAACAATAAAATCTTCTTTATTAATGCAGATATTTGAGTTTTTTAAAATCATAAACATAGATTTAATCTCTACAATAGTTAGATTGTTTGATTCTTTGTTCAAGTTGACAGCTTTAGTAGCTTAATTTGACTTTCTATGTTGTCCTGACATCCGTGAATAACCTTCCTTCTTGTTCCCACTACAGGATTTTAAATACAACTTTGTTTGAAAGCTGGGACATCGTGGGGCCTTACCCATCCTGGTGGGTCTTCAACTTGCTCCTAGTCCTGCTGCAGCTTCTCCACTGCTTCTGGTCTTACCTCATAGTGAAGACCGCATGCAGAGCCATCTCCAAAGGAAGGGTGAGTCACGGCACTTAGCTGGTCCTCTGTGTCATGTTTCCATTTATAACTGTTTTTGACTCGCAATGTCAAATGTTTCCCTGCTGTGCATTCAGAAATGACAGCTTTTCACTTCCTTTTTTTCCCTTTTCTCATCTGCACCTTGTAAGGTGGGGAAATGGAATCCTCTACATGTAAGTATCCTTGAAGGACGGCTGTTTTGTCAGTGTGGTCTAACGGGAAGTTTCCTAACCGCAGTCCTTTAGCACCTCGTTTTATGTTTTTTCAAGCCCCACTCTGATGAAAATCATGTTTTTTTTTAGTTTTTGACATGTGTGTGTGGCATATAAAAGAGAAAAAAATGTAATAAGAAATAATTTCATGTTTACATTTCTGAGAATTTCTCCTTTTAAATCGCTGACAAACTGTTGCAAAGACGCTCTGTTTGAATTAATGATGTCAGAACGGCCCTGGACCGCTCACTGATCTGCCCAGCCTTGCGTTTATGACTTACGCTTATGAACACATACTTACCACAAGTTATCTGATTGTAAAAATATACATTTGTATCCAGATAATAGGATAGTAACTCGTTAAAGCAGATTATTAAATCAAATCCGTTTTTTTTTTTTTGAGCGAGTATTAATATGAATTCATAATTACCACATTCGGCTATATCTCATCACGAAAAGCATTGATAACGAGATAAACTAAAGCTTTTTAGGGCTTTACCGTTACAGAATACTATTCTGACGCGTCCACTTGTAGACAATTCGATCCATGAAGCTCTTCACTTTCCTCGTCTGAGCTGGTGTCCGTCTCAAAACGATACGGCTGGACAGTTCTGATATTGCATGACATTTTTTTGTAGCAGCGGTGAAGATTTACACCAGCGAGACAACTAACATCATCAGAAAGGGAGGATCAAGGGCGGAGCTACTTCGCTCACTTCCCACGTAGAGAAGACTTTGGAAACGGAGGCTTCAGATAAACATAAAATATGTTTTTTAAGACATATTTAGTAGTAAAAAAACAGAATAATTGTGATTAAAACACCAATGGGAACTTTTTTTTTTGTCATAGGGGCACTTTTAACATCCACTGTGATGAAAATAGTGTTTTTGATATTTTTAACATGTTGCAGCATTTTTCTGAGGATGAAGGGCATATTTTAGGAAAATTAAGCTTAAATTAGCATTTTTTGAGTATTCCTTTTCAATTCAAAGTGAATCAGGAGTACATGAAAAAAGGCATTTAAAAAGAGTCGATTTGTTATGTAGAAAATACATTGGTTAGGCCGCTAGTTCCCTGTTGCATTCCATTCTGATGCATCCACTTTTAGACGATAAAAAAAGTCTTGTTGGGTCCAGATGACCCCACTTTTAATGTAAACAAGCTAAGGAGAGTGGAAGGGTTACAAAAACAATTTTGGACACCCCTATTGAAGGGTATGGAAAAGCCGTAGGGGTTAGGGGGAGAATTTGGATTTGTCGTGTTGTTATGTAGGATCATTCTGTAAAGCTGTTGTGTATCACTACAACAGATAATAACACAAAAACGTCACCATCAAATATAATTTTTTTCTCTCTAGGTGTCTAAAGACGACCACAGTGACATCGAGTCCAGCTCCGATGAGGATGACAGTCCGCCGCCGCATCAGAAGCACCACAGCAGCGCCGCCAACGGGACCAACAAAAACGGGACCAACGGCTACCTGACAGGAGCCCCGTTCTCCTACGAACACTGACTTAACTCATATCGCATGCCTGGAGCCATGCTACAAAAACACCAATTATTTATGTGTGCGTGCTTGTATTCGGGTGTATGTTGGAGAAACATCGCCTCATCCTTGTGTGGAAGTCTTGATAGATTCATGTATCAGTTTACTCATTTTGTGCAGTTTTGTTTTCTTCATCTATATATTTGCATCAGACTTCACTCACTGAAAACAAATCACACACGTCACTGACCTTTGAGTACGCATGTTCCTTTCACTTACAGCTGCCCGTCATACTTTGAAGGGTGTTTTCTCTTTCTCTGTATTATTTGTCTCTGAATACATTTTCAGGTTGTATTCTGACATTTCTTAGTCTTCACCTCAGTATGGAAGTATTCTTTAAAAACAGTGAATTTTAACTCACACATAATAAGCCAACTGTTGAAGAACATTGCTTTATTTCTCTGCTGCAGCCCCTCCAACGATTTACCAAAACTGTCTTCACCCACAAACTGATGGTGATTTTACTCACATTTAAAAAGTTTTCTCCACACAAACTGTAAATGAGATTTCAGTGACAGTATTATGTGTGAGCATTACATATAGCTAAAAGCTGCATATCTCATCCAGTCATTTTGTTTGGAATTCTGGTTAATTTCTGATAAGCATTCCATTAAAGGTCATCTGTTCTCTTATGACAATTGAGCTGTGGGTTTGAGTTACTAATTAAAAGGTCTGGTTCTGTTCTGATTGTTCAATTAAAGGGAGACTATATATGGTACATACACACTAAAATTCATTCTGATTATCAAAGACCCGCTCCAATCATCTTTCAATCTACTGTAAAAGCATTCCCAGTGGTCGTTTTATTATGATTATAGCCACAAAAATAGATATATTGAATATGAATATGGAAAGCAAAACCAAGACAGACACCACCAGAAGTCAGACTCTCCAATTTTTCTCACATTTTTTTCCATTAATACAGGTTGTCTTTTTTTTTTGTTTGATGATTTATCTTTAAAAAATACTTAAAGACCAGATTTATCAGTGTCTTATTTGAATTCTAATCTCAGTTCAAATATTAAAGTAAAAAAAAGACATTAAGTTTAACAAATACAACATCATAATTTTCTGCAAAATAATAACTCGATACCTGAGGCAGAACATCAATTTAAGTGTTCCGCTTTCATGTTTAAAAAACAGACTTTTACAATCAGTCCTCTGCACAGTTTGATGAAGGACTGAACAAGGTGTGGTTAAGCAAAATACCATAAAACTATGAGGGATAGTTCCCCTGAGGAATGATTTATGTAAACACAAAGTTAAACACAACCTTCACTGGGTTTTAATCAGATGACATGACGGAGACAGTTTCATTTCACAGGAGAGTTCAGTACTTTGGCTCAAATTAAAACTATAATTTTGGTTGTATTCAGACTGGAAAAGTATGTTAGTCCAGACCTAATCTGCTTAATTTGATCAGGATTGAGTCCTGAACCTTCCATAATTTCTGCCTCTCGCTGTTTTGCCCCACCCTCTTAATTTCTGGCCAATGGCTGAAGAGATCTTTAGTCACATGGTTTTGGTCCAGAACAGAGAATGAGAATGATAAACTAATATGTTCAAACTACAAGAAATTTTAAGTTTGCTAGGTTTAAAGCAAAAATACTTTTAGCCAGCCTTGTAGTGGACTGGTGACCTGACCAGAGTCCATCCCCCAACAGTAGGGATAGGCTCCAGCAACCTTGAGACCTCGAAAGGGATATTACAGCTTTGTAATATGGATTGATAGAGACAATTAGACAATTATAATGGTCAAAATTTAAGTTAAATGAACTCAAACTGTAGATTGTAACATTTGAAATGTGTGCGTATATTTTAATAGTGAAAATTTGACTTAAGCTCACAAAAATCAAAATTATTCATTTGGAATTAAGGTCAACATTAACCTTTATGTGATGAAAAGAGGAGGAAAAAAAATAGGAAAATTATTATAGTGAAGAATAATTGCCCTCAACACAACAGGATTTATCAGGATTTATCCAAACATCAACCCACCTTAACTGGAGGGGGCTAATATCACAATATTGGAAACAAACATATGTATTATTTAATGAGTTAATTATCTGGATTGCTTGAATAATTTAATTTGATTAAACTGCAGTAGTCCAAAATATTCTGGAAATTTCAAATAAATATCAGTTTTGCGTAAAAAAAAATCCCCAAAACATACTTTTTTGTAGTATAAAAGGCTTTAAAGGTCATTTATTATATATATTTTTTCTTTTCATCTATCTGATGTTTTCTCATTCATACGCCTGCAGCAAGTTTATTTACCATCCAGCTTACGTTTCTCCCCAAAGGGTCCTTTCCCTCCTCTCTCTGGAATTTTCCTTTGTCTTGCCCGCCAACTAAAGGTTTAGTGATTTCCGCATGAGAGACGTTAGGAGGAGAATGGTCAAAGTCCTGGGTTCAAAGTCAACAAACGGCCGAAGTGCCAAGATGAAGGACCCAATCGGCACCTGCTCTGTGAGTATTTCTTCTTAAAAAATAAGGGCAAATGTTTGATTTCAAAACAAACTGAAACTACGCGTTTGATTAGAGTTTTACTATGTCACACAGTTTGGTCGTTGTGTTGAACATTTGTTTTAAGGCACTCCCAGTTCTGTGGAATACCGTGAGTTTTCACTGTCTTTCAGTACAATGAACTCTATCAAAAGGTGAAACAATATTCAAAGGATGGAGAAAACTTCTTCAAAGAACTCATGACGATTTTTCAGCAAAGGTAAGATCCACTTATTTATTTTTTACAAATGGAGAACAGTTAAAGGTTTGATTTAAGTCTTCACTGTTTCGTGGTCAGGGCTGAGTTGGAACTTACATACGCTAAAGGACTACAAAAACTGGCAGGGAGACTCCTCAAGGCCTCCAAAGGGATGACAAAAAAGTAAGAAATGTTTGGTTAAATTTGTGATCACCTCTAGTTTTTCTAAGCTAAAATGAACTGATTGCCATGGAAACACTTTATTTTGGAGAAAACATGTCAGCTGCGAGTTTGATGTGGTCAAAACACAAGACGAGTGTCAGGATCATCGGCTTACAGCTCTGACACCTTTTTCTGCTGGCGTCCTTTCTAGTTCCACCTATACCGCCTGGTGTCATGTGTCAGACGAGATGTACTCAAGAGCTGACGCCCACAGGTAGGGTTGAACCTGCACATGGTAAACAAATACTGACTAGGTCTAGAGTTAATGTGATGGGCTGTCCTTTTTTTTCAGATCATTAGGAAATGCATTTAACCAAGAAGCTATTCTGGAAATTCGACAGGTTTCAGACGAGCACAGCAAGAGGAAGAGGCCTGTGTGTAATTCATGCTTTATCTCAGCATCGGTAGATGCAGTTTAAGAATAAGACAAAAAACTCTGTTAATGCACATACAGAAAAACTCCAGGTAGATTTAAAAAAAAAAATAAGCACAACAACATGTTTTATGGAGCTCCTTAGGGCCACATCCAAAAAAAAAAAAAAAATCGAAGTTAATAAAGAAAACAGTATCTGGTGAGCACCAGTTAGTATCTGATGGGCACCAGTTAGTATCTGGTGAGCATCGGTTAGTATGAAATAGGCACCATTTAATGTCTGATGAGCACCATTTAGTGTCTGGTGAGTAACAGTTAGAATCTCGTGTGCAACATTTAGTATCTGGTGAACAACATTTAGTATCTGGTGCGCATCATTTAGTATCTGGTGAGCACAAGTTAAAATCTTGTGAGTACCAATCAGTATCTGGTGAGCACCAGTTAGAAACTCATGAGCACAAGTTAGAATCTCGTGAGCACCAGTTAGAATCTGGTGAGCACCATTTAGTATCTGGTGAGCACCATTTAGTATCTGGTGAGCAACATTTAGTATCTGGTGAGCAGTGGTGAGAATCTAGTGACCACTATTTGTAATCTGGTGAAAAACATTTAGTGTTTAGTGAGCACCATTTATTATTTAGTAAGCACCAGTTAGTATCTGGTAAGCAACATTTAGTAGCTGGTGAGCAACATTTAGTATCTGGTGAGCATCATTTAGTATCTGGTGAGCGCCACTTAGTATTTAGGAAGCACCAGTTAGTATCTGGTGTGCACCTTTTAGTATCTGGTGCGTACCAGTTAGAATCTCGTGAGCACGAGTTAGAATCTGGTGGGCACCAGTTAGTATCTGGTGCCCACCAGTTAGTTTTTGGTGAGCACCAGGTGTAAACTGGTGGTCACCAGAAAGTAAATGCTTTTTGCTTTTTTTAACTTAGAATTTTCTTTTTTTACTTCATCTTTTTCAGTGGCTCTGTTTATTTTTTTTATTGACTGTATTTTTTTTTCCTTTTTAAGCTTGACAGTGTCATTGAAAGAAATGGAAAGCTGTTCCATAACAACTGGAGTGAGCAACTTAAGGTGAGACAACAGCACCTGAACATTAATTCTATGCCATTTTATTTTACACAGGGATTACACTGGGATTATAATACAACGTTCACACTAGGCATGTGACGTATATTCTTTAACGCGTTAAATGTGCATTTTTGAATGCAATTTCAGTATCCGGTGCTCATACTACCTAACAGTATATATCTAGAGATGGAAGAGGCTGTCTACGGGCTTTGTCTTTCACAGTTCTATTCCGAAATCTGAAGACTTCGTGTCATAGAATTCCGTCCGGGCACAAAGCACAATTGTTAATTCCTCTTTCATGATCAATTTTCAAATAGTTGGCACTTCTTTTAATTAAAAAGGACGTCCGTGATTTGTCAAAGTTCAACCTGGTTTAACTTTCAATATGTTCAATGGACATTGATGATCTTAAAAATGTGCGTGGCGACCCGTGACCACAATTAAACGAGAAAGCCTGAACCTCACATATACATAAGTTTACATAGACTTTTCATTTAAAGGGGCCGCTTAAACGCATGTTGCCAAAGCCAGTGAGAACATAGCATTACAAGCAAATTCTTTACTTAAAAAAGTGCTTTTTCTTTGTGACCTACACGACATCCTTTGCCATATAACAAATTATTGCAGGAAAAAAGTACAGTTTGATAAAGATTAAGCTTAAATTGAAATATTTCTTTTTTACTCAATTTGTAACTTGAACTTTGAAGTTATTGATTTTTTTGACTGAATTTCTTTTTTTCCAATATCACACAACAGCTAAAGAAGAAACTGATTGGATTAACAAGGGAGCATGAAGCTCTGTACAACTTCGTTGAAAACAACAAGCAGATCTGCACAGAGAAAGAAAAACAAAAGGTAGACTTTTGACAGATCATTTTTGACAGTGCAGATTTGATATCTGGAAGATCTGGGAAATAACGAGCCTTTAAAAACTGTACGATTGCAAAGTTGTTAGGTTTTTTTTCCACAAGTCTTTGCTTTTGGCTTTCAGATGCTAAACAGGCTGACAAAATCAGCGGAAATACAAACACGGGTGGATGAGGAGTATTTCCTCGCAAACACCAAGGGTCATCAAATGAGACTCAAGTGGGAGAACACATTAAAAAACTGCTACCAGGTAAAAATAAAGTCTTTTTTTTTGTTTTTAGGTATTTATTTACTTCAAATGGAAGGTTTTCCGTGGAATGAACCAGGTAAAATAGGATGGCAACAATAAAAAAAAGGCCATATTTCCATTTACCTTTTGAATATTTTTTACAACTCTTATTTTACAGTCAATTCATACCATTTCTAGAATATTTTATGCCTAAAAGCACTAGATGTGTCTGCGTGCAAAGAGAAAGAAGATCACAAAGGAGAACTGGCTGTAATCTTTTTGCAGCTTTATGGCTTTATGTGTCACATAAAAATCTGCTTTAGATTCATCCAACATGAAGGAATTTATTGTATTATTGTGCAAATTATGGGCGGCAGCACAGACCAAGCTTACAAAAGCACCAATACTGTCTTTTTATTATTATTTCAGGTCATTCTGGAGCTAGAAAAACAACGGATTGAGGTTCTAGGCAACATTTTGAACAGATATAGCCTCCACGTGGCCAGTTTTGAAAAGACCCTCAAACATGTGAGACATCCTGCTTTCACAAGTGCAAAATTCTTTTAAAAAATAAGTATTTTATGTTAAACCCTTGTTTTTCAGAGCCAAAAACAGATAGAGCAAGTTGTCCAAAGAGTGGACATGGATGACGATATAAAAAAGCTGGTGGAGGAAAACAACACCACAGTCGAGGACAACAAAGCAGAGTTTCTGATAGCCGATTATTATGTAAGTTTTGATCATTTTTGGGGGCCGGTTTTTAGGAGAAACTCAGAAATAATTTCATGATCTGATTTTTTTTAGTACATTTTTATATGAATATCTTGCATACTTTTTGTTTTTTTTAACTTAAAATCAATTCTTCAGAAGGACAGTAAGGAGATCAGCTGTCATTATTAATCTAACATTTCCCCCTTTTGAACTTTACTGTTGAAATGTACATTTAAATGTTATTTAAAAGAGATGTTTGTAAGTTCAGGAGGGAAATACTATTAATGTCCTTTGAAAGACATGATTTTAAACCATGCTGATTATTGTGGTAAATAACATATTTGTGCAGGAGGAAGAAAACAAATCCTTCATGAGTAAAGACAGAAGAAGAGCTGCTATCAAGTTCAAACTCCACCGTCTAGAAGACACCATCGCAAAAACAAAGAAGGACCGTGAGGGTGAGTTCAGCTGAGAGAGGTTTTAAAAAAATAATGACAAATGTTGAATTTTTGTGTCTCCTTGCAGGTCTTGAGAAACTGATGAAAACTTACGCCGCAAATCCGTCTTTTTCAAACCAGCAGAATCGTGAAGAAATTGAGCTGCTGCTGGATGAGGTGAACAAAAATTGTTGATGGGCTTTTATTTTGTTTCAGTAACTAGATTTTCTCAAGTATTCACTTCCACAGATTACGTTAAAACTGAATCTACTGGAAGCCACAAGCTGCAAACTTTCGTTAACACTGTCGGAGATAGAAGGAAAACCCAAGTCAGGCCACCCTTTTAGTGACAGCATATCGAAATGGAAAGATAAGGTAAGAACTGTAGTGGTGTGACTGTTTCGGTGTTTCTATAGCAAAGGATCATGGGATAACGTCAGAAAATTTGCTGCGAACTTGAATCACAAGTGGATTTAGTGGTGTACGTTGTGGTGTTGAGCTAAGATGACTCAACTTCTTTATGAATGAAACATTTGGAAATAAGTGGAATTTTAATAATTAATCATAAAAAAGTAAGATTTTAAAAAATGTCAAAATGTCTTTCTTTTACAAATAAATAATGTAGCTTTTTTTGACATTAAGTTAACAATATTTTCAGTGTTTTCTTCTTCAATTAACTCCTAAAATGTTGTTCTGAGTGATTTAACAACATTCAAAGGTCCTTTTTCTAGGTTTTTCTCCATTGAATTCTCTCTAGATTTATGATGTGTTCATGTTTTGTTAGGACTGTGAGCACAGCATCATTCAGCTGACTCGTCCGGTCAAACTCAGGAAGACGCCGTTCAGAACCAAACATTCTCTGAGAGCTTCCATCATCTACAAGGGACCAGTTCAGATCCTGTCGGTATCCCCTGTGAAACCGAGAGGTACCGACCCGGTCACTGTTCCGGCTAAAACACGGGGAGCTGTGGAGGGTAGCAGCACTGCTAATGCTGAGATTCCCCACAGAGCCAGTGACAAACCACGAGGTAATTCAGTCAGAAGTAAAAAATATTAAAAAATAAACACATTTTTAACTAAATTTTTGCAACATGTTTTATCAGATGAAACAACAAAAGTGTGCAGTTTGGGAAAATGCAAAGTCCTGTTCAACTTCACACCTGAACATCAAAACGAATTGGCCTTAAAAGAAGGTAAGTTGTGTCTCCAAAGTGGATCAACACAAAAAAAGCAACACACTAGTTTTACTATTTCCTTCACAGGTGATCTTGTGGACATTTGTGCTAAAGAAGAGAACGGTTGGTGGTTCGGTGTTCTAAAGGGACAGAAAGGCCATTTTCCATCTGGGTATGTGGAGGAGCTGCCAGTGATGAGCTGCACTCAGTCATCTGAAGGCTGAGGGACCCAATGAGAATCAAGTCACTCTTAACATGTTTGTTACATTGTACAGTAAAACAAACAAAAGAAAAATCAATTATCTTTTATATCTGCTTATTATACATTGCTTTAATGCTTTTTCTATTTAAAACTGTATAAATCAACACTTTCTTGAATAGATTTGTGATTTAAGTCAGTACTGAGTTTTATAAAACACTTTAAGAAATCTGGACTTTTATTCCATCATTTTGTTCTTCATTATTTATAAAATTGTATATAGAAAAAAAATTTCTAAAACTGATGTTTCATGAACTTTTACTTTATTACATAAACCTGACCAACTAGAGAATACAATAACTATGCCATATTAATAATAATAAAATGAAATAAGTGAGAAGTATTTACAAGGAATGGATTGTTTCAGAATTAAAGAGTAATGAAGAAAAAGCCAAACAGCTCTAATGAAATTTACAAAAGTAAGTTGAAGCCTTTCCAAGGTTTTAAAATAACAAACACAATAATTAATACCTGGAAATTTGACAAACTCACAATGATGTGGAAATATATTTGTAAAACTGTGTGCATTTTATTTTATTAAACTGCTAAAACTTTGTTCAGCAGATATAAAAGATGTAATAAAATCTCCACTGTCTTCATTTCCTCCACCTGTGAAAACTTTACGCCACGTTTTGTCATGAACAAT
>NC_050532.1:18469279-18498965 GCF_002922805.2 Oryzias melastigma
GAGGAAGCGGTCAAGAAAATGGATGGATGGATGGATGGACTTTTATTCCATCATTTTGTTCTTCATTATTTATAAAATTGTATATAGAAAAAAAATTCTAAAACTGATGTTTCATGAACTTTTTCTTTATTACATAAACATGACCAACTAGAGAATACAATTACTTTGTCATATTAATAATAATAAAATGAAATAAGTGACAAGTATTTACAAGGAATGGTTTCAGAATTTAAGAGTAATGAAGAAAAAGCCAAACAGCTCTTATGAAATTTACAAAAGTAAGTTGAAGCATTTCCAAGGGTTTAAAATTACAAACACAAAAATCAAATCTGACAAACTGTGGAAATATATTTGTAAAACTGTGTGCATTTTATTTTATTAAACTGCTAAAACTTTGTTCAGCAGATATAAAAGCTGTAATAAAATCTCCACTGTCTTCATTTCCTCCACCTGTGAAAACTTTACGCCACATTTTGTCATGAACGATTCCGTTTCAGCGGCGTACTTGACTGATGAATTCCTTCCTGACGTTCGCTAGAAATGCTGCTAAATTATTGGTCTCCTGAAGTCGGGTTTCCAGGTCTGACAAACACTCGAGAACTGGATCGCTGGACACAACTGTAATCAGAGAAATACTTGGATGAATATCAAACTAGTTTATACTTTTTGTTCAAAGAAAAAAAAAAGTTACATTATTTCCTTCTTTACCATGTTTTTAATATAATTTTGAAGAAACACATTTACAATGCTAAATGTTCATGTAAAAAAGAAGAAGCCAAGAAAACTATAAAAAACAAAAGTTGAGTGGTGATGCTTTCATAGGAAAAAATAAAAACATTTTGGCTACAATACTTTCACAATTAAATGTGAGAATGATAGTCCTACAGGAAACAAATACCACTCTTATAGAAGAACTTAAAGCCAGTGAATCGGAATAAACTGTATATTCAATTATTTGAAAAAAAAATCTCGATTTAATTTAAATGCAAAAAAACAACAATTACCAATAAAGCTTTTTTTTGTATTTGGGTCCAACTTACTTTGGTATGATCCATTTTCTTTGATCCCCATTGTGATGACGTAAGCGCTCTCCGGGTCAGACGGGTTGATGTTTCGATAAACGAACTGCAACTTTTCACCTTTTGATGAAACAGAAATAAAAAAAACTCTGTAGAGAGTCATTCCTTTACACAAGTCATGAAAGAGTTTCACTCCTGAAAGAAGGAATTAGACTAAACCATCTGAGTCCAAATTAATCTCAATGTGATAATTAAACTGAGTCCAAGCCATTCAAAGAGAAAATTATTCCTCACTTCACCATGGCAACGCGGGAGGACAACGCGGAGGCCTAACTAGAAAGCTATGAGTTTAGAATTAATATATACCCTTTAATAAAACTCTGTCAAGAATATTTTAAAATTTAAATAAATGGGAAGATATTTTATCAATGCAGCAAAAAAGTTTTGCCAGAAAACTTTAAAAGACAAAACAGTGGAGGCATAGGTATATATGTGACAAACACCTGAGATCAGATACTGAATCGCCATGGACAAAGATGATTCTTCACAATAAACTAATACAAACTCAAGATTCATTTGAGCTTAAATGTTGTTAGCAGAAGTGATTTTTACTAAAACACTGAAAGAAATTCAAACAATGTTAAAAGTGCAACTAAACATCTAGATTCCAGATAAGAACCAAAGCCCCATTAACTGTTTATGATTTAAAGCGTTGCAAAGTGTTTTTTCTGATTTTTTTTTTTTTTTTACATTTAATGAATTATTCTTTTTTGTGTTATAATCATTTAGTTTTCCCGTACACTGCTAAAAGCTCTGGTATTTCTGTAAAGAACTTTAAAATGCTTGTCTTTTAAATGTATTCTACAAATAAAGCTGCCTTGCTTTAACTCTTTTCAGGCAAGTGTTGCAGATCTGCAACACCTTTTACTGATTAGTTCCCCATACTTTGGCCCTGAAGGGGTTAAAAAAAAAACATAAAAAAATCAGCACATCTTAAAGCTAAGGTTTTATTGTGAATGTTTGTTGTCTTTTGATATGCGATTTCTGTTTTATTTTGAATAGCAGAAAAGAGAACAATTAATATTTTTTTAAGAAACTGAGTGTCTTAAACCACAAAACCTTTTTGCTCCAAGACACAAACTACTGCATTAAAAACCAGACTTTAAATAAATCATATTAAATGCATTGCTTACCTTTTGCAGCTTGTGCTTTGCTGAGAATTGTTCGTATCTCAAGTCCCAAATGATCCTGAAAAACCAGTCTGGCTTTCTGGAGGTTCCTCAGACGTTTTTTGTTTGCCTTATATTGATTCTCAATAACTGGGTGAAAAATAACAAATAAAATAAGTCCCCAAATGATTGTTAAAATAACTTGTGATTAATCATTAACAAAGCTTCCAAGTGTCTTACTTTCTTTTCTCTTGATTTGCTCTTCTTTGAGATTCTCTATTTTCTGAATGATTTTTTCCTTCTCTGTGTCTTTCTCCTGGATTTCAGACATCATATCAGAAATAGCATGTTGTTTTTCTTTAAGTGCCACACTTTTTTGGTCCAGATCTGAAAAAATAAAAAATCTGTGTCAATTAAATCCAGTGCTACGTGTTAATCACATCAAGGTTGGCAAGAAATGAGTTGGATTTTATTATAATGTTGCATTAGAACTAAGAATAGAAACACAGAAACTTATCTGTGTCACACATGAAGAAACTCACCTTTTTTGTACGTCTTTATTGTCTCAAATAGCTTCTCATCATCTGCGCATTTCTTCAAGCATGTTTCTGTAAAAAAAAAATCAAAGAAGGAAAAAGGCATTAAACTTATTTTTAGATTTTTCAAAAAGTTCAAAATGTAATTTTTTTAGGTTAAGCTTTTTTTTGGCAATTCTGCAGTTTTCAATTTTTCTGTAATTACACAAGTTATTACACACCTCAGTAAAATATCTAGTTAAGATGCAGAGTAAAGTGTTAAAAAGGCACTTAAAAGAGATTACACGCAGAGATTTTGCTTAAAACAGGTCAAATACTTAATGCAATTGTTTTGTCCCCCCCCCCCAAAAAAAAACTTAGGTGTTGGATTTAAAAAAAAAAAAAAAGATTTCTCAGTGGTAAAAAATCTAATAAACACTACCTCAGTGGGATAGCTTTTGTTTTTGAAGATTCTTCAAATTGTTTATCTTTTAAAGAACAGTTGAACACCATTATTATCCTAACATGTCTGAAATAGCCTCACTGTTCAGCAGATTTCATGAATATTTGGCATTTCATTCCTGCATTTTTTTAAATAATATGCTGAAATGTCCCTATTCACTTGGGAGGGGCTTTGTTCTAAATAAATAAATGCAAATAAAACAAATATAAACTGAGAAACAACACATTATAGCTTACCAAACGCCGACTTTACAAGCTGTTTATGGGAGAGGGACAACTCGGTGGTCATGTCGATAATGTCAGCGTAGGTTTTCAGGTGTTTACTGTGGATCTCCTCCATTTCACTGGTGAACCTGTCACTCATGTTTGGGTCAGTAATGGACATCATGATGCTCTGATATCAGTCTGTGGTAGGAAAAGAATAAAACATATAGTCATAGGACACCTGGAATACAAAATGTCCTGCTGGTGTTAGAGAAAACAGTACATTTGGGTGACAAAGAGTGGGTTTCATCAACGAGTGAACCCTAAAAAAATTATTTGTTTAGTGGTTTAATGCACAATGACTACTTTACAAAATTATAGTAATTCAAGTTTTGGAAGTGAACCATGTTGCCATGTATTATGTACAGTCAATGATTGTGACAAACAAGTAGACTAAATAATCCACATTTTATGCATCAAAGTTCCACAGTAGTGAGCATTAAGACCAACACCACAAAATTTTCAACTTTCAACCTCAACCTTTGATATATTTTCCAAATGGAGTAGTTGCTGGTTAACTTTAACGATGAGCGAAAAGACTAAAACAAGTTTTGACTGCAAATATCGTAACGTGACTTTTACGAAATGATTAAACGCGTTTAACTGATGTTTAATGTGTTATTCAACTTTCCTTATACTGTAATATCAATATTGGAAAAAGATAGTTTGCATGGAATAACAATGTTAGCATGCTAGCTCTAATGCTAGCAGATTTGCGTCGGTTAGAGATGCTAGCTGAAAACTAGCTTGCCATTTACTAAATAAACATAACATATTTAACAATTCCCTTATATAAGAGTTATGGATTATGTTTTAGATATGTATATAGGCTACTTACTTTCATCAAAAGACAACCAGAAGACCGTTTATTGTCAGTATTGCTTGGACGTAGAGACAGTTATTTTCAAAAATCCGCGGTTGCACGACACCGGAAATTACGTGTGTTGTTGTATTCCGCTTTTTATAACCTAACTTCCGTAGTTTTTAAAACTAAATATTAGCTATATATATATATTTTTTTTTACCAAAGCTTAATAAGTATCCATATTTTTGAAATATTCATCATTTTATTTCATTTTCTATTATAGATTTATTCATTTTATCAATTAATATTTTTTGTTCTCTACCTCCACCCAGTGGCGAAACGGAGGAAATGCAGATGATTCTTAAAATCTGTCTTTCAATACAAAATAATAACGAAAAAATAAAATATATGTTTAAGTGCTCATTATTTTTAGTTTTAAAAAATAGACAAATGTTTTAAACTCATCCGAGGATGACATATGGATTGTGTTTTCACATTGAGAGTTGGGAAAAGGCAATTTTGTTTCTACAGTCATTAAGACATGACAATGACAATATTAATGAGGCTGAAAGGTTGCAGGGTGCACTTTCTCTCGGTGTGTGTTTAATGGTTAATATTTGACAGTTGTACATGTAACATTCTGTGAAACACTTAGTGACTACACGAGCTTTAAACTGTTTTTGTACCGTGTCCTAATGGTCCTCATGCTTTGGGAACACATTCTGATATTCCATATGAGTTTAAACAACTTAAACTTGTTGCCATGGCTGTGATGGGTGATTTATGAGGCCAGGCTGAAATATAAAGTCATGTGAGCTAAGAGGGGGGATTCATGTTGCTTTGACCGGGGCAGTTGAAGCATCTATTCTGTGTAGAAGGGATTCCAGATGGACTTTATTCACAGCTTTGGTGTGCTGGTAATACAGCACTTGCAGAGCGACTACAAAGACTACCATGGGTTGCTCAACTTCATGTCAACTGTGGGTGACCCTCGTAATATCTTCTATTTTTATTTCCCATTTTGGTTCCATCTCAATCATGATGTTGGAACCAAGATGATTTGGGTGGCTGTTGTTGGAGATTGGTTCAATCTAATTTTTAAATGGTAAGATTTCTCTAAAACAATGATTCTATCTTTGTTTTGCTGATTGTAAATTAACCAATTTCCTTCTCAGGATCCTGTATGGGCAGCGGCCTTATTGGTGGGTCCAAGAAACGCACTTGTACCACAACAATTCAGTGCCGCATTTGGAACAGTATTACATAACGTGTGAAACTGGGCCAGTTAAGTTTTAATGCAAAAATTTTCAGCAAACAATTTTAACAAATGCAAAAGGTTGAACACATTTCTTTTTTATTTTTTTATGCAGGCAGTCCATCAGGTCATGCCATGGGCTCATCATGTGTCTGGTATGTGATGATCACCTCTGCTCTAAACTTTGCCAAGCCCTCCACTGTCTCATCTCACTGGAGCTTCCAAAGGTGCGCCAGTGTATTGTATTTTTCACATTACCATGGTGTTTCCTTGTGACTGTTCTAAATATATGGCATTTTCTTAGGTTTTATCTCTTGAGGTTGTCTTTGTGGATGGTTTTCTGGGCGATACAGATAAGTGTTGGTGTCTCCAGAGTCTTCATTGCAACACATTTTCCACATCAGGTTGTCCTTGGTCTTTTTACAGGTTTGTTGTTGTCTGCCAGTGCTTTTGTAAACCTTTGTGTTTTACACTAAAGATAAAAATATGGTTTTACTTTTACATTTGAAGGTGTGCTGGTTGCTGAAGGGTTTGATCACATCGCTTCAGTCTGCAACGCCAGCTTCAAAGTTTACCTCCAGGCCAACGCTTTCCTTCTTTCGTTTGCCGTTTGTTTTTACCTGCTCCTCACACTGATGGACATCGATCCCTCATGGTCCGTCTCAAAAGCAAAGAAGTGGTGCGCTAATCCCGACTGGATCCATCTGGACACCACACCCTTTGCAGGTCTGGTGAGAAACCTGGGAGCCTTGTTCGGATTGGGCCTGGCGGTGAACTCTGAGATGTTCATTCAGAGCTGCAAGAGGACGAATGGCTACAAAACCATGTTCAGAGTCACGTGCATGGCTGCAGGTCTGACATTTCTGCAGCTATACAACCTCATTAATATGCCCACTCATACTGAGACTCTGTTTTACATATTTTCATTCTGTAAAAGTGCTTCAGTCCCTCTGGGTGTGGTTGCAGTTATCCCTTACTGTGTTCACTTTCTGATCAGAGATAAGGACAGGAAATCTATTTAAAATATCAGAATCTGCCTTAATGTCTCATTTGTTTTATATTGGCAATAAAAAACATTATTGTGTGGATAAAACTGAAATTTGTGTTGTTTTTGCATATCATTTTACCCAATGATGGTTTGAAAGAGTCTCACTCAAAAAATAACCAAATAAGATAAAATTATGATTTTATTTCTTTAAAAATATATTTTAAATAATAAAAATCAATTTCCAATAACCGATTAAGTAATATTATTACTTTAGCATTCAAGTTTCTGGCTTATCATTTTATTACATGCAGCAAAATTTGCCAAATCCTCAAATTTTGTGCTTTTTTGCTCTGGTTGGACATCCCTCCCTGTGTTACATAATCTCTCATGGGTTCCTTAGTTTCCCAGACAATCATCAGCTCAAATGTAATGAGGTAGAGCCGAGTCTGATGTAATGACATTAGGCAGATTAGTTCAACTTGGGAGCAGAATCCATTTCCACCGTTTCCCTCTTGTCTTCGGTTGCTTAGCACTGAATCCACCTGAGACCTGCTGGTCCTCAATGATGTAACATCTGTCCAGGCTCTTTTGCTAAATCAAGTTTGAAGAAATATGGCTATTTGTTTATTTACATTTTTTTTAAAGTAACTCTCAAGTATCTTCATCATTATGGTTCCATTCATTTCTGCTTAAATGACATGTTTTATTGCTAACCATGTTTAAATGTGCAATTAGGTTTATTCATATTGTATATACTTAATTTAAAAGAATAACAATAAAACATGAATAAGCATAATGAGATATTGAGAAAACACCAGATTTAATTAAAGAATTTTAAATACATTTTAGTTACTTACAAAAATATAAAATTGAATGTGACAGTATTTTTCTTTTTATTACATCACATTTTTGCAAATGTGCCAACAAAAAATTTGTATGATTAACAGTAAAAAATAGACAATATTTATATTTCTATAAACATTTGTTACTAGAATACCAACAATATTTAAACCTTTTTTTTAAGTATTTTTTACCTTTTATGTAATTCTATTTAACCATGCCAACTATCACTGTAATTTATTTATTATTATTTTTTTGCTTAAAATACAAATATAAAGGTGCTTTAAAGAAAGTTTTTGTGTTAATATGATATGGGACATTCTGGCTTTTACATTGTTCCCTTGCCGTCATAATTATCTCACTTTTATTTACATTTTTACAAAATATTTCCTCCTTTCAAGCTGAACTGTATGATAAAAACACAGTTTGATGCACTTGGGATTATTTCTTTTTTAATTCTGTTAGGATTCTGGGTTTAATATTTAGTTATGTTTTGTGGATTCCTTGTGTTAATTATCCTCAGCTGTTTTCATTTGTGTTGATGATCCTCTGTGTATTTATATGTTTGGTTTTCAGGTCATTCTTGTTAAATCGACTGCTTTCTTACACTCTTTATTTCTCAATTTGTACCCATTTTGCTCATGTTTAAGTTTAATAGTGTGTTTTTTTTTTTTTTTTAAATGTTACTCGAATTCAGCCTAATTTCCTACATTTTGGGTCCCACTCTACCCATTCCTGACAATCCCTCCCAGTGTGTTTTATATCACAAAGAGCAATCATTTAATATTTTTTCAATTTTTTTAAATATTTGTCAATAAATTAAATCATGCAAAACATGAAATATTATTTTACAAATGGTAGGAATGTTTAAATTCTAGATACTTCATTTTTTTAATTCATTTAGGAAACTCAAAGATTAATTTCTTACATTAAAGCATGAAAATGCTGATTTTTGTGTTTCATGCTTTCATTTTTTCCACATAAAGTTTGTATTTTACGTTTATTATGGTTTTAACTTTAAAAATAATTCAAATAGGAGTAACAAAATCATTTGAAGGATAGAGAACATAAAACTGTTGTTCACATAACCCAGTATTTAGATTTATAAACCTAGAATCTGTTCTGGTGTCTGTAACAGGAAGTTTTATTGCAGATGTGTAAATATATTTGATGAAGGATAAAAAGACTCTAACTCAGTTTTTTTTCTTGTACTCTGCATCTTCCCTTAATGCTTTTTACTGTACAGACATTCAGCTGATTGGAGCTCCAGTTGTGACTAGTTTATAATAAGCGCCCCTCTTGGCCATAAGCTCATCATGAGTGCCTTGCTCTATGACCTCTCCGTGAGACATCACAGCGATGATGTCAGCATTCTGGATGGTTGACAGCCGATGAGCAATGACGATGCAGGTGCGTCCTTTCCTGGCCTCGTCCAAAGCAGATTGGACGATCTGGAGGAAAAAATTCGATTGTGTTACATGAGATTCAGAGATGGTTGAAGAGACGTGATGAGGTTTAAACATTGATCATAAAATACCTGTTCACTTTCTGTGTCCAGAGCAGAAGTGGCCTCATCTAAAAGTAAAATCTTGGGGTTCCTGATGATAGCTCTGGCAATAGCAATGCGTTGTTTCTGTCCTCTGGAGAGCTGAGAGCCCTGAGCTCCAACCTGAGTCTCATATTTCTGCAAATTTGTTGAAGATGAAAGTCGACATTTTAATTGTTCGGAATTACTTTTTTAAAATTCATTAATATACACTCACTCTTTGGCTACTTTATTAGGTATTATTTATTAGGGCTGGTCTGAGTGTTTCAGAAACTGCGGATCTACAGGGATTTTCACCCACAACCATCTCTAGGGTTTACAGAGAATGGTCAGAAAAAGAGAAAATATCCAGAAGAATTGCCAGTTTGGTTCCAGCTGATAGAAAAATTAACTTATATGAACATTACAAAAATATTTCTCACTAATTCACATTGAATACTATCAAGAGACAGACTTTTTTTTTTATAAAATAAAAATGTTTAACTCAGGAGAAGATTTTACATTACATCCAAATACTTTAAAAGATAACTATGATTTAGGTTTTTTCCTCAAAGTTTTGACTGTTTCCCGCATCTCCCATTTATTTTTGATTCTAAGAGTTGCAAAAAAGATAAGATAATAATCACTCTAATGTTCTACAATTTAATACACCCAACCAAGTTTTTTGAGTTTCACATTCGGTTTGTAAATCACAAGCTATTTTGATAAAAACGTGACCTGATTTCTTAGCAGGATTTAGTATGTAGATTCATCCTTTAGTAGAAAAATGGATTTCCACTCACATCTGGCAGAGTCATCACAAAGTCATGGAGATTAGCTTTCTTCGCTGCCTCTAAAACCTCTGCCATGCCGATTCTGTGACTGTTGTCTCCATACTGAATGTTCTCAGCAATGGTGCAGTCAAACAAAACCGGCTCCTGCGACACTATGCCGATCTGAGACCTTAAGAAGGGCACGCTGACTGAATCGGATGGGTGGCCATCAATCAGCTGAAAATAAAACAGTCATTAGGTAATGCTCACCTGAATGGGATAGAGCTGTGAAAATTGAATACTTTGTTTCAGGACGCACCACTTTGCCCTCATCAGGATCGTAGAACCGCTCCAATAGCTGAACACTGGTACTTTTCCCACAACCGCTGCTCCCAACAAATGCTAACGTTTGTCCAGGCTTCACTGACACCACCAGGCCTTTCAGCACTTGGGTGTCTGGTCGAGTTGGATACGTAAACTTGCAGTTTATGAACTTTACTTCTCCTTTGAAGTTTTCCTAGACAGGGAAAAGAGGAAGCTTTATGACAACAAGGATTTGAACTATTGATTTTGTTGTTTAAGGTGTTCATTGGCTAACTTCAGGTGGGTCTGCAGGAGTCTTCATAAGCAGGGGCACTGCAAGATGTTAAACCATGCCGTAAAGTATTCCCAATGCTTTTGTTGTTGCCTGTGGTCCCACTGATCAACTAACTCCTGCTATGTTGTTTCCAGGGGTCATCAGCCCTGATCCTTGTGGGCTACCGGCCTGTTTGTTGTGCTGCTAACCCTGCTTCAGTAATTGCTGCTCACCTGGATCAGGTGAATCATACTCCAAGTCTTACTGGTCTGTGTGAACCAGAACTCTTCATTTTGACTATTTTTTTTAAAGTTGATCTCTTTATTTTCTTTGTATCAGATATTTTCAAAATCTGATACTTATGTCCTCCATTGTTACATTCACCCACCCATTTCTCTCCATTGCTGTGGCTGATCTTTGGAACTCTGTCCAACAGTTTGAAAAACTGAGCGGCGGCGGTTTTAGCTTTAGCGTAATCAGGAGTGAAGGAGGAGGCTCTTCCCAGGGCCGTCCCACTGATCACCACAGCGGAAATCACCCTATAAAGAGACGGTAAACCGGCTTAATGTCCAGCAACTAACCATTTAACAATGTACCGTGAAAGATTTACCAACCTAAAAACCAGCATGTACTGAAGCCCTTCAGCTCGGACCAGGTAGCCCCCAAATCTGAATGAAGCAGCGTATGCCATGAAGATGACACACTGAGTTAAGCCGAAACAGAGTCCGTAGACGTTGGCTCTCTTTTTGGCAGATTTATATGGGAGTTCTAGTTTCTGCTCGAACGATTCCACAAAGGAGCGCTCCTTGGTCAAGCCTGCAATAGTCCGAATGTTGCCAAGAGCCTCACTGGAAACCTGTGAAGGAGAGACCTGTCTCATCTGAGCCAACATGGAGAATCTTCTGATATCATGAAGGGAACGCTCACCCGACCGGCAGCTTCCATGGCTTTTTTATCTTCATTTGCAAAACCTGTCAACATTTTGGCTTGGAATACACCCGACAGGCCGATGAGCGGCAGGAAGCCCAGGATTACCAACGTTAGCTTCCAGCTGAAGTAAAAGGCGATGATGAAGGAGGCTCCAATGCTGGTCAGTGAGTTGATAATCATGCCGATCTGAGAGCCGGTCGCCTGCAGAAACATTTACAGCTACATGCTAAAAACTGTTCACTCACAATTTCATACAAATATTTGAGCCTTTATGTGCAGCTCACCCCCTGGACCATGGATGCATCTGTGGCCAGCCTGGTGGTCAGAGCTCCAGGACTGTTTTCAGGGTCATCAAACCATCCGATTTCCTGTTTCAACATGGCCTGGAAGCCCACTTTTCTCAGGCGGCGGGTCAGCAGTTCTCCAGACTTAGCAAAGGAATATCCCTGAAATAGAAGCGACATATTCAACCAACGTGCAAAGAAAACTGACAGGAAGACAAAAAGAAAAATAATCAAATTAACTCATCAATTGAGTTAACTTCTATAAGATGTAACTAATTATTTAGTTGAATTCTTTCAGTAATAATTAAAAAATAAATACTATCAACTTCCAATCTTTTTTTTTCATGTAAAAATTCAAAATTTTCCTTTTTTTTTCTGCACTAAAATGTGTTTTTTTGTCTTTATTATAACTGTAATGTTATGAAGAAAAATAATTGTCATCTACAATAAGAACTACAATTTAAAAGTGTCATAGAATTTTACCATTTGTAAAAAAAAAAACAAAAGGTGAAACATATAAAAACATTTTAAAAAGTTGGATCAAGCATGTAGAAATTACTTTGCTATATTGCTAAGAATGGTTTTCTTGTTGTTGTTCTTCTCAACTGTAAGATTCCATATTTGTTTTTTTTCAGGTTGACTTTTTGAGCTACACTGACTCGACATACCGGTTAAACCATCAAATGTCCAGAATTCCAACAGTAATATTATTTTTATGAAGTTTTATTGCATGTTTTGTTTTTGGAAAATGTTATTAAGATGTTATATAAGGTTTGTATAGGCTCATGATGGTGGTTTTTATTTTTTACTAATTAATTTACTGTCAACTTATTTTTTAAGTGGATATCAATGACAAACATAACACAAACTATGTCAAATTGAGCAAAGAATAATTTACAATGTTTGAAATTACATTAATTACGTTCTGGTTTTGCAAGGCTTTAATGGTGCATCTAATAAAGAAACAGTCAAACTAGCCATTTATTTCCCCAAAACGTCATGTTGATAATTAGACATTTTTTTTTAAAGTTTTGAAAGAATAATGTAAAACTACTGACTGACAGACCTGCTGGATCGAAAGCAAAGGCGTGTCTGACCTTTGACACAAAAGGTGTGTCAAACAATTCAGCTGACAGGTAAATCCATTAGAAAACAATTATTATATTTACTAATATGTCTTGAAAAAGACCTTAAACTTAATTTTGTGAACTTTTATTCACATTATATAACATTTTTTAACAAAACAATAAGTTAAAAAAAATTCTCTATATAATAAAGCAAGAAAATTTTGATTATAGTTTGATTTTTCATTTATATTAAGTGGGAAATTGATGTTCTTGTATTAAAGGTTGTTAAAAAAATATCAACGTGAAAAATAATAGTTTCAAATATGATTAAAATGGATTTGTAATTTTTTTGGAAAACAGTTTCTATCATATTAATTCATTTAAAAACCATGATGTGAAGGTGAAGTGGCAGCCAATAGTAAATATATTATGCAAGTTTAAATGAAATGTAAAGGAAAACACCTGAATAAACTGGGAAAAGAAGCTGATCACAGCCACGATGCAGAACAAAAGGCAAATCCCATTTATCTGCCTCCTCTGCTCGTCCAGGTCAGGGATGGCGAAAGTCTGTAAAACACAGACATCCGTCTAAACAAGCCAGTTTGACCTGAACAGGGGAGCATACTGTACATTCATCACTGGAGGGGCTCTTACCCCGAGAATCTGGCTGAACAGGACAGCATAGATTGGGTTGACTGATCCATTGATGGCGGCTCCCAGAGAGCCCAGCAGCATGTACGGCCATTCAGGCTGGTTGTACTTCAGGATTCGTGCAACTGAAGCAGATTCTTTCGGCTCGTCTGCCTTATTTTTAAGACTCTGCCAACAAATAGTGTTAGATTAAGTCCAGGGGATTGAGTTTGCACAGCATGAACGGTTTCCGCTTTACATTTTCTGCCAGAGTGTCCACGTCCGAGGTGATCCTGAGACTGCCTGACACAAAGTCGGGGACAAAATCACTCGATAGTTTGCTCTGAGATCGCAGCCGCACCGAGCTCCTGCAGAAAATTGATTAAAAGTATAAAGCGTTTCTTTTTACAGCTCAATAATCGGTTATGTGCGCATGATCTATATCCTTTACCTTACACTGGATCTACAACTGGAGCGCTTAAAATCCCCCAGTTTAATGTCAAATTCCTCTTCAGAGTCCTCACTAGTCCCATCTAGAAGGAAATGAACACATCAAAATGCGTTTAGATGAATTTTCAGTTTTTGTTTTACTCTCCAAACAAAGTCATGAGGGTTTAAGGAAGGCATACTTTCAGACTTAAAGGAATTTCACAGAAACCAGTATGGTGACATGCAGATGCCTCAGCAGCTCTGAAACTTTTAAAGCAAATAAAATCTCTTTTGTATCCTCAGAATTCTTTAATTTACCGGTAAGAAATTTAAGTTTCACTTTCACAATAGCCAGGGAAGTACTTCAATAAATCAGAGTGATGTCCCCTTCAGCGTGTGAGGCTGGGAAATTATAATTGTCTCAATTGTTGTTTGCTTTAAAAGGTTTCCAGTTTTGTGAGATTCTTGAGATTCTTCTTTTTACCATGTTTATGTCGGAAGACTGAAACATTACAAATGACATCTTCCTGTTCATTTGCTAGTACGTAAGGATTGTGGATAGTTGGTTTGAAAGCATTACTATGCACTAGAGGCCCTTATTAGGTTGTTCTGTATTTTTTTTTTTTAAGTAAGTCGTTTTTGCTAATTAGATGAATGGCATCTCTAAGCTCAAATTTTCCACTCTCTGCAGCACAAATAGCCTGCATGTATGAGGAAAATTTTACCGACTGAAATTTTCCCTCTGGCTCCAACACGAGACTGAAGCATGCGCATGTTAAAGCGTGCTCTCCATGCTTGACATTTTATAAGATTTGACGCCCTGTGGAAAATGTTGCTAGAGTTTCAGATGCTTCAGAATTGTGATCAATACTTGTGTGTGTCTCCATCCTTTAAATCAATCGCACAGGGGGCCAAAATCCAAAACTCACAGTAGGTCGCGGGCCGAAAAAGATAAACAGTTATTGAACATACTAAAAAAAACTAAACAGTTAAAACTGTTAATTATTTATTTAATATAAGTATGAGAAAAAAACAGACAGGAATATTAATTTCAGAATAAATCAACTTAAACTTAAATAATTTTAAATGTTTTGCTCTCCATAATAAAATATTCTGGCAAAATTATACAAGTTAGAAATAAAGTTTAAATAAGCCCTCAAATTTCTTTAAGTGTGTGTTATTTTTTTTTTATAAAAAAATAAATCATAAATATCCCAAAAGATTCATAAAATATATCTTGTTAAAATAATGTTTTTTAGAACAAATCAGCTATTCTGGCAACACTGGTGTTCAGCAAGGCAGCTGACGCACTGTATGATGGGATTTGTAGTCAATTTTGTAGTGATGGTCAAAGATACATTGGGCCTGCTGTCACATCTGGCAGCGCAAGGAATTGAGGGATATCGTTCCATCGGGGTTTGGGTGTTTTGCTGTCTGACTCTTTTTCCTTTAGTTGTTTTAGTTATTTTGGTAGTGTTGCTTCAATAAGTTACTAAGATAACATCAATAATATCAACACTAATATAAAATTATCTGGAGGGTCGGATCTGACTTTGACAAACGTACTTTAGATCCCTGAAACGTCTGATTTCTTCATTTTTGCTCTTCCCCTGGTTGGCTGACATCAGTGCACACACATTTCTATCATGGTGCCTGAATTTTTATGTGGTTTTTCCACAAAATGTTGCCTGTTTTTGACCAAACCAGCAAACAGAATCAAAACAAACATTAAATGTCTGTTGTGGCTCACCCTGAGCTATGTTAGAGGATCCTTGGTTCTGTAGGGTGACGAGGGTGAAGTAGACGCCCTGCCTCTCTAGCAGCTCCCTGTGAGTTCCTTTCTCCACCGCCCGTCCGTGCTCAAATCCAACGATCACATCTGCACTTCGAATTGTCGAAAGTCGATGCGCCACAGAGATTGTTGTCCTTTCGGAGTGTACCTGCAAAGTTGAAAATGTGTTTTTTTTTTCCTCCCATGGTTGTGTTTAATACATTCAGACAATCACTCACTTTGTTTAATGCTTCCTGCACAATGGCTTCGCTCTCATTGTCTAGGGCAGACGTGGCCATGTCGAGCAGAAGGATCCTTGGCTTTCGGACAAGAGCGCGGGCGATGGCGATCCTCTGTTTCTGTCCTCCACTCATCTGACCTCCGCCCTCACCCACCAGAGTGTCGAATTTCTGGTGAAAACATGATCAAAATTTGTGTGTTTGAACCCTGTTGCTATAATGCATTTTCCGTCAGCATACCTGCGGCAAATCCATAATAAAACTATAAGCGTTAGCTTCTTTTGTCGCCTGGATGATGTCCTCCATTGTAACTCCAGCTCGGCCGTATCGTATGTTCTCAGCGATGGTTGTGGCAAACAGTACTGGCTCCTGCTCTACAATGCCAATGAGAGAGCGGAGCCACTGGATGTTTAGAGAGCGGAGATCGTGCCCATCCAGAGTCACCTGAGGATGTGGTTTTTGTTCACAAAAGTTACAACAAAGCTTTGTAAAAATATGCTTTTGTTTTTGACCTATAGGTATTACCATTCCTTCCTTCGGATCATAAAATCTCTGGATCAACTGGACGGCTGAGGACTTTCCAGATCCACTTGGTCCAACAAAGGCAGTGGTTTCTCCAGCTCTGATGTGAAGGCTCAGACTATCCAAAATCTGTGAACACGTAACTTTAAAAAAATGTAAACAAAACAAAGACATCATAAAATGATCCTTACCTTTACGTCTGGTCGAGACGGATAGTAGAAAGTGACATTGTGGAACTCGATGTCACCCTTGACTTTGTCCAGTTTATAGCCGTCCTCTGACAAGCAGTCAATCTCTGGTTCCTGTGAATGGACCAACAGACATTCATTTATTGGTTTTTGACAAATTTTATTCAAACCATTTCCAGATTTGCTCCTCACCCTGTCGATGGTTTCAAAGATGGTCTTTGCCGCTGCGCGTCCAGAGGCAAAAGCCTCGAGACACGGCGCCGCCTGACCCAGGTTTGTAGCAGCCACGAGTACTCCAAAGAAAACCTGAAAGAGAAAAAAACCCCAAGACACAGATGTTTTAATCGATACTACAAAAAAATGTTGTAAAAGAAAAAAAACAACATTTTTTAACAATTTAAATTAATATTAGATTTGTTAGTTTGTTAGCATATTTTGGCTCCATATGGTGTTTCCAGAGCTTTATTTGTACTAACCTGAATGAGATCACCAGGAGATAGCTCTTTAGTGTCAATGACCAGCTTGGACCCATACCAGAAGGCCAAAGCGTAACAGAGGAAGATGATGCACCACAGGTATCCTTGAAAAACTCCAATGATCGAGCCCTTCTTCACTCCCCAGTTCTGAGCCTCTACCAGGTTCCTGTCGTACCTGTGGCACAGTTAAAGGGTAACCAAATCCTAAATCAACTTTTTCTCTGTTGATCTCTATAAATGGGGCTTTAAAAGTGCTGTCTGTTGGTCATTGTCAAATTTTTGACGAATTAAAATAAACTTAATAAACTTTAATTATTGAAAATATAGTCAAAAACTGTCAGTTTGCTGCCACCTACAGGTTGAATCGATGTATTACAGTTGAATTTTGTGATTGGTCAAACCATGTAAGTTTCAGAAGTCTGACGTCATGACAGTCATGTTCCCCAGCCCCTCCCCTCTGACTAGATTTCAAATTTGACTGTGGGTGGAGTCGGCCTCCAACTTCCCTGTTTGGTTTCCCTTTAAGTTCATTTCATATGAAGCCACGACTCTGCTGTCTGTTGTGAGATACCTCTCCGCTTCCTTTTCCTCCCCACCAAACGCTGCAACAGTCCTGATGGATGACAGCACCTCATCGGCCACGGCGCCCGCCTTCGCGTACGCCTTCAGCTCTCGTCCTGTCAACCTGGCTACAGCCTTTGCAGAGAAACGATCATTCACACAAAGAAGTGTCATATCCAACAATGCAGCATCAATCTGGTCTTCATACCATGGCCATTAGTCCAGCTCCCAATCCTATCAGGGGGCTGACAGCTACGACCACCAGCGTTAGCTTCCACCCTCCAATGAATCCCACCATGAAGCCAAAAATAAAGGTGGAGATTCTCTCAATGAAGATAGAAACCTGATCGGCGATGGCGTTGTTAATCTTGTTGATATCACTGAGATGGAGCAGAGAGGAAACATTCAGACAAAACCTACTACAGTTTGATCTGAAGGTGGAGAACTCCAACGCACTCTGATATCCTTGTGTTGAGTTCACCCACAGAGTTGCAGTCGAACCACCCGATCTCCATCTGCATCACTTTCCTGAAATACGTTTTTCTGATTCTCTGAGTTTGTCTTGCAGCTGCTGACACCCATAGCATGATCTGTATAATGATAAGGGAGGAATTTTATCAATGACTGAGATACACAAGAAAGTATGACCTGAAACACTCACCTGGAAGTAACTAACAAGCAGAACTCCTGACCCAATACCGATATAGTAATATGCAAACTGGGTCATCTGGACCTCAATGTTCACTCTGCAAAAACAACAGGATGGGTTTACAAAAACAGCTGCAAAATCCATCCCCACAGCAGCACAGTCAGGACTCACCCACACGCCACTGTCTGGTTGTCATCCGTTTCATAAATGGAACCATTAGTCCAATAGATGGTGTCGTTCAAACACTCCTTGTTTGGATCTTTGAGCTCCTGAACCTCCAGCTCATACGCCACAAATGTGTCTGTCATCATGCCGTAGACCAAAAGCATGAGCGGGGTGGCGGCGCCGTGGACGAGGGCGCACAAGCCGCCCACCACCATCATGGCGGTGTCTCTCCAGGTGGCAAATCGATACTTGAGGAAGTAATTTCACACAATTAGTGGTTAACTTTTTTTTAACCAATAATGTCAAGAAAAACAGAAAAATAACTAATGATATTTAATTTAAAAGGGTTGTACGATGAATATATATATTTTTAAAAGTACCAGCTGAAAGTATCCAACACTCAGGGCATTTTCCTTTTTCTTTTCATTTCTGAAAAACAAAGTATTTTCATATATTTGCAGAAAATCTACTTTTTTGTGCTTAATATGAAAATGCTGAAAACAAACTTACCTGTTTTCACCATCTGATTAAAAAAAAAGAATGTTCATTTACTTTAGCTTTGCAAACATAACTTTGTGAAAATGGTATGTTTGATCAGGTTTACTCACACACCTTCCTTATTTGCCTTCAGATTGTCAGATTTCTTCATGTTTCCTCTCTTATTGTCTCACCTGGTAAGAAAAGTGAAATTATTGGTTCCTTTAAACTAACTCGGCTTTGCTTGAAAGAGAAAACCATGAATGTTTGATTAATTTAACCTTATTAAGTTAGCAGAAGTTACTGATTATAAAGTTTTAAAAAGTCCTTTTGGCTTAAAATGTTTAGTTTTCCATTAAACCACACAGAAAATACAATTGCTTCAGTAAAAAATACAAAATAAATGAAAAAATGAATTCAAATAATGCAGAATTCCTCATGAAGAATGTACAGTACCTGGGTGTCTCCGAGAACCCACTGAGCAAACCTAAACGTCAACACATGCTCTTATATCTTATTATCAGGGTGAACTATGCCTTATTCGTCCCATTATCTACTCTTCAAGTAGCCTGATAAGGGTTATGTCAGCCTGTGCTCATCCAAGACTGCATTTTTTGGCTCAAATCTCTCATTAAACCATAAATATTTGTACAACAAAAAAAATCCCAGTTTGATTAAAAACATTTTTTGAGAACGTGTAAAAAAAATTTAAAAGTTACAGAAAATGTAAATTCAATGAGACAAAATAATTTAGTTCTTATCAATGGTGATTGTAAAATGAGTGCAGTGACTGTAAGGTTATCGATTGGGGTCTTGAGCTGACTAAGTTCTCATGGAGAACAACTAAATACTTTGCTTTATTGTTACTGGAAAAATGACGCAAAACTAAATAAGTTGCATATTTTAATGAGAAATGTAGAAAAGTGAAAACGGGGAGGGAACATACTGTTTGTGCAAAGTTGATGCAGTAATTAAAAGCTGGCAATTCATCTGAAAAATGGTCACCAAAAAGAGAAATATATTAACCCGTATTGTCTCGTGGGACCATAATAATGTGCAAAGATTTTAGTAAAATATATTTTTAATACTTTGGACAGATTTAGGCTATAAATATCTCAATGTGAGTTTTAATACTGACAAAAAGTTTCTTAAAATGAAAACAGTTTCTTATGGTTTCTAAAAGTAAAAAACAAACAAACAAAAAAAAAAGAAGCTTCTCATCGCTGTCTTTCAACAATTTTATTACAAACACTACACATTTGTAGGTTTCTAATATTATCAAATAGCACAAAATGTTTTTTTTTTCTTCTAGGAAACAACATTTGGGGATTGTGGTAAGCTATTTCTTGAGAGGTTAATGACCGTGAGTGCAAATGAGTTTGTTCCTCTTTTATCAGCAGGTATTATTCACAGAGCTGGTCATTGATTGTGAGAAGGATTGATGATGAAACACCTGGTTCAAACACCTAGATCTTGGTGTTCTCTGTATCACATTTTTACCTTGTGAGTTTAATGTTGTGTTGTTTAAGTGATTAGGACACCAGGATCAAGAAATAAGGAACATTTAATTAAAATTAGTCAAATCACTTTGCTTCATATTCTTGACCAAAGAAAAAACTTGATTTTAGACTCAAAAATAGTTAAAACTGAAATGTAATCTTTGCCTAAATTTTAAAGATGGTATTTTAGCGCTCAATAAGTGTTAAGAAGCTAGATTACCATTTATTATCTTTATTTTGGAAATAAAAAAACGATTTATGTTCTAAGAATAAGTGCTAGTTTTAGATTTTAAGAGGATTTATTAAGATGGGCCAACTTGCACTTAGATCGTATTCTCGTTTAGTTCACATTTTGTTTTAAAATGACTAATTTCAAACCACTTTGAACTTTGAACTAGCAAAATATATAATTAAATAAATGAACTTATTGGGCTGTATAACTCTCATTTTTAAGTAATTGTATCAAACAGTTACCTTTTTCAGATTATTTTCCCGTTTTGAATGTTTGTGTGGAATTCCTTGTTTCTAGATTTTGTTATCTTAATATGAAATTTCTTAAGAAAAAAATTACTTGATGCATTGACAGATATTTTTACTTCTTCCTAGGGATTTTCTTCTCAAGATTATAATTATTTTCAGATTTTTTTAGACAACCGGTACATTTTACAGCTGTGCAAGAAATAAGTCATTTTAAAATAATGTATTATTCTCATCAAATAAATAGCTGGAGTTTTGACAACCCTGCATGTAGTGAGAAAAATCTTTGAGCTAGAAACAAAATTATCAAAGTTGTATTAAAAAGTTTAGTTTCATTATACTGTGCTGGTAATCTGCTGTTTTTGAAAATGTTTATGCGTGGAAAAAGTATTTTATAGTAAGGCCATTGTTATGTTTTAGGAATACTAATTTAAGATTATAAGTGGAAAAAGTATGATACTACCTATTCTGATTGTGTGAATATTTTTTAACTCTGTCTATAACAAACCAGCCCAGGCAGTGTGTCAACACAACCACCTTCATAACTCACTGGGGTTGCACTTTCACCTACTGCCTTTCCTCTCACTCACTTCTGTTAGAGATCTACATTATGTTTTGAGTTTGTTTGTGTGCTACTTTTAAAATAAAAACTTGTATTAGGAGCTATTCTGTGCATAGTTCCTACTCTACATTAAGCCAACATTCAGGTACATGTGCTCCTTTTCTTACTTAGAGAAAAAGAGAACATTAATAATAATTTGCCTGTTCCTAAAGAAAAAAAAAAAATATATATATATATATATATATATATATATATATATATATATATATATATATATATATATATATATACTATTTTGAAAGTTTACTCAAGCTTTTGTGTATTTGCTAAAACAGAACATTAATGTTGTTGATCAAAGCTGATTTTTGACAATGTGGCATACTGTCCAGCAGGGGGCGCCTCTCACTTATGACTTGGGGCAAACCATCAGTCAATACAGCCGCCCCCGGAAGTTACGGTAGACTGACTGAATTAAAAAGGAGGTTGAACAAAATCCAGACTACCTACTGTAACTGCACACAAGTTTGAGAGACGATTTATGCACTGACTGACAACGACAAGACGCGTGAGTGCCCGACTTCCTTTTACTATCAATAATTAAATGTCTACATATACAAATTGGCGAATTTATGCATAAAGTTTCAGACTTCAACTGTTGTTTAGTAGTTGTTGGAGATTTTGTCGCTATGAAAAAATTTCGCTTTTAGGTTGCATCGTTTGCTAGTTAGCTAAATTAGTAGATTAAATCAAACGTGTCACTTTTGTTTAATCCTACTTCACAGCAACTTTATTGAGATTTTTTAAAAAGTAATTTAGAGTTTGTTACGTAATTGTATTGTTATAAGAAAGTGAAAAACTCCGCGAAAAAGTTTCACTTATGCTATTTATATGCGCTCGTGCGAGTTGTACCCATTGCTAGCTAAAATGCTAGTTTTTAGAAACCCTCCATAATGTAAAATGTGGCGCATAGAGAGTTTAAACGCTCCGGGGGAGAAAAGGATCGACTTTATGGGAACTGCAGCGGCGTGTTTCATTCATGCTGAGTTGCTGCATCATCACCGAGTCACGACACGCCGGGCGAGCTGCTCTTGTTTACCTAAACATGCTGAGACCCGACGTCCTGCTCAGCCAGTTTGAGTCGCTCTTCAGCCTGGAAGCATTGCAGCGACGAGACGGTTTTTTTCCACACTTCTCTCTCCCGGAGAAGAATTCAATGTAATGATTGCACCACATTGCAGTTTCAATATTGATATTATTTGTTTTATTCTTATAACCTGTTTTTTGGCATCATATACAAGTTTTTAAACCTTATTTACCTTGTGCTGCAATTGAATTGTATACTTTTATACTGTTCTGACTTAAAAACATTTTTTGCAGTATTCTACTTATTGAATATTAAATAAATAATATTTTATTTTTGTTTTTTTTAATAAAGAATCCAAGATTAAAAGAAAAATAATAATAAAAAACAAAAAATACCCGAAAGGCAGTAAAAACAA
The DNA here is from genome assembly GCF_002922805.2 of Oryzias melastigma. NCBI lineage: Eukaryota > Metazoa > Chordata > Actinopteri > Beloniformes > Adrianichthyidae > Oryzias > Oryzias melastigma. The sequence continues at coordinate 18,491,897 of NC_050532.1, forward strand.
TAAAAATCTTGATTCATTGTCACCCTTATGCCCCAGATCAAACACTTTAACGAGTACACTTTCAGTTTCAGATAATACACACATATAATTACACATATGGATAAATATACTGTACACTTAGAAACAAACATAAAATTCGACACACATTTGTTAAGTATAATCACTTATTTGGTTCCATTTCAATATTATTTCCCAACATGCCCAAGTGCATTTATGTTTTTTTTATATGTACATACTAATAATCATATTTCTTTTTTTTTCTCCTAAACTCCTTTCTGTTTGGACAAAGTTTTAAATATAAACTGGATCTGTCCCACAGCCTTAATCCACAAATAAATAAATGTTTTGAAGTTTTCACTTGTACTCCCTTTAAAAAAAAACATTAAATTAATTTTATGAAGCATCTTTACCAGCTAAAATAGCTACTACGTTGTCAAAAAGCATTCTTTATCTATGTTTGTATCTATTTAATTACTTGCTGTTGCACATTCATCATCTTAAAGATGTTATTTGCTAAGATAAGATACAAATTTGAGATTTGAACCTGTTTTTTGCACTTATTTTGAACAAAACATTTAAAAGTCTAATTGTTTTGTTTTGTGAATGGTTGCAGTCTTTGCGAACGTGCCACGTGCTGTTTCATAGTCAAACTATGCGTAGTATTTTTGCATGAGTCACTACTTTGAAAAATATTCAGACATTTCTTACCTTTACAGGGTGTCCAGATTCTTGATGAAATGTAGAATTAAAGAAAAACTGTTAGCCTATGTCATTTGTTTTCTTCTTGAATAGTACTGTCAAGTTCTTGTTGCCTATGTAGCACCTTACTTTATACATCTAAAGCCGTTAACCTAGCTTTGCTGTGTGGTATGTACCTTTTTAATGTGAGACAATAAAAGGAAGTAACATCAAAGTACCCATGGAAACATCCTGAACACCATTTTTTAACTCTTTGAAAAAAAAGGAAAAAAAAGAACAAACCTCTTGGTGAAAACTCCATGTTTTTCTGTTGAATGTCTGGGTCTGTCCTACAGTGAAACTGTTGAAATTTAAATTTACCTCACATTTTAAAGCACTTTTGCATCTGAGGCTCTGAAAGTCAGGAAATGTCTGCAGTGGAAGGCTCTGCTCAGACAATAGGAAGCTGGACCCCCTACATGTGTTCAAATCAAAATGGGCTGGACCTCATATTTTAATACAATGGCAAGTTTCTAAAATAAAAATAAAAAAATAGAGAGAGGGAGAAAAAGAAAGTGAGATCGTGTTCTAAGGTGTGTCTTCAGTTTCTATATGTGGAAAAAATTGAATCCTCTCAAATTTCAGATTTTAACTAGGCACAAATCCAAATCTAGAAGACAGAAGTCGTCTTTCAACCTCCCAAAAAAAGAATGTGATCTGTATTGGTATAAAATATGTCAAGGTAAAGCTCATAATGAAAGAAATGTCATCATGAATACAGAAGATTGTCAATCAAGTGAAAGAAGTTGATAGAAATGTATTGAAAAGTCCTTCTTTCTCTCATTCCCACGATGGTTTTTACCTTAAGGTAAACGTCTGTGTGAAAATGCTCCGAGGTGTTCCTACTAGTATGAGATAACCTGAAACTGCCCTTCAGTGATATTAGTAAAACCTGTCAGATTTAAGGTTTCATTCTGGGGAAAAGCCTTGTAAAGTTTGCATATGTTCACCAGCTAAAATCTATTTTTCCCCCAGAATTTAAAGTTGGAGCTTCAGTCACATTGCTGGAAAAATAATAAGACTTTTTTTTTAAATTTTTGCAATAATATCGGCTCCCTGTTGCCAAATAGAAATACTTGAAAAACCCACACTAATTTAACATCTTCCCATAGGATAGGGTTAGTAGTTTATGCTTTAAAGTGAATACATTTTCTGCTGCAGAGATTAAAATAAAAGATGGAATTGATGAAAACGATCGACAAAGAAGACTTTAGTCATGTATTGAAATACAGATAATAGTTGGTGTGAATTCCCATTTTTTTCATGGTAAATTTCTTAGAACTTCTTCAGCAATGGGTGGTCTACTATTAAAATGAGTAAAAATTAGACATTTATGGAGATATAAGCTATTCCTTAAGTTTATACACAGTAGGTAAAGTTAGTTTGTATTAATTTAAACCTTTTTCTATGTTATTTTTTCACAGGAAAATGTTTCTTTACATCCTCGCACTGGTGGCCATTTGGTTCATCTACCGATGGCTGAGAGAAACCAAGAGAGTTCCCAACAAGGGGGACAAATACGTCTACATCACAGGCTGCGACTCCGGCTTCGGTAACAGACTGGCATGGCATCTAGACGAGCTGGGCTTCCGCGTGATCGCAGGCTGCTACACCAAGGAGGGTGAATCTGCGCTGAGGAAATTATCCTCAGAAAGATTAAGCACCGTGTCCCTGGATGTCACCAAATCGGAGAGTGTTAGCAAAGCAGCAGCTTCCATCAAGACTCTAGTTGGGGAGAAGGGTTAGTAACATTTTTCTCTTCACCTGGTTACCTTAAAACAAAATGTATAATTCTGAACGGATACAAAAACTACCAAGTAATGATGAGGTAGGCTGACTTTGTTGTCACATGGCGCAGAGCCAGTCCTGTGAATAAGCTTGAGGCGAGGGTTTCATCAATGAGTTCTGGGTGTTTCTGTCTCACTAATTTGCTTTTCTCAATATTCTTCCATCACTTCAGGCCTGTGGGCGGTTGTAAATAACGCTGGAGTCAGTGTTCCATCCGGTCCCAATGACTGGCTCACCATAGAGGATTTCAAGTCCATGCTGGCGGTCAATCTGAACGGAGTGATCGACGTAACACTGAGCGTCCTTCCGCTCATCAAGAAGGCTAGAGGCCGAGTGGTCAATGTGGCCAGCGTGTTCGGGCGCATCAGTCCGTTTGGTGGACCTTACTGTGTGTCCAAGTATGGAGTGGAGGCCTTCAATGACTGTCTACGGTGAGAGGGCTTCATCTGTTTGTTTTTTGTTTTAAATAAAAAAATCATCATTTGTGTAAATATTTTTAATCAATAAATTCTGTGTTTCAGTTTAAACATGGCTCCATTCGGAGTTAAAGTTCTGTGCATCGAGCCGGGCTTCTTCAAGACCAGCGTGACCGACACAGCCTTAGTGCAGAACAATTTGAAGAAGCTCTGGGACAGATTACCTCAGGATGTGCGGGACGATTATGGAAGGGTTTACTTAGAGAAAAGTGAGTTGTCGCCCCGCCTCCATAACCACTTTACTGCCATTGCAACGGTATAATCCCAGCAGCAAAATTAAAGTTCAGCCGAAATAAAACCAGAGTTTCCTTACTTTAGTTTTTGGTTATATTATAAGGAAATTCAACTGTAAACAGGAAGAAAACAAATGTATGGATTTATAAACTGGATGTCCACTTAGATCCATTGACCAGACACCTTTTACCAATTGAGGAAAGTGTGGGGTTATCTAATCTAGGATTTGAGCCCTACGACCTACATACCAGTGACCCACAGCCATTCCACCTTAAAACAAATCCTCCCAATCATCAAGTGTTTTTTCAGTTAAATTCATTAGTTTAAAAAACTCTCCAATATAGTTTAACGTCAAATTTGAACACAATCATATATTTTTGAAAGTACCTTGTATTTAATTTTGAAAAAAGGACTTTTTCTCTTTTTTCAGCTCTTGAAGGGGTGGACCAACGGTTCAATCAGCTTACGGACAGTGACCTGATGAAGGTGGTCGGCTGTATGGAGCACGCCATCACCGCCGTTCACCCGCGCTACCGCTACTCCCCAGGATGGGACGCCAAGTTCTTCTGGCTCCCCATGTCGTACCTGCCAACCTTCATCACAGATGCATTTTTTCTGAGCAACACCCCCAAACCCATTAAATCCGTTCTGTAACCTTTATTTACTTAATGTTGACCACTCTTTCATTTTGTCATGCACTAATAGAAAAACAGTGGACAACATGCATCACGTTTGATTGTTTGAAAAGTTCTGTGAACCTTTTACGCTTTTATTCTGGAAGTTTAACAAAGTTTTCTATCCATCGTGATTTTTAGCAGAATGTTTGAGTTCAGAGAAGCTCTGAATGTTGATCTGTGGTGAAAGGCCAATGCAGTTGTCACAATCAGGAGTCATGTAATCTTGTTGGTTCTGTTGCACAACGCCATCCCGGTGAAACATTTACTCCTGCTGTATGAACCTTATGGACTCGGAGTCTGGAGCAGCATTATTCCACCTGGAGCTGCAAGCTTTTGTTTGAAGAGCTTTGGGAATTTAATGAGTTTGAGCAGGAAATGAGGAGGCGGCTCCACTGAAACCAGCAGTAAATATGGTATGTTGGCAAATACATATTTATTCTGTGTAGATGTGTATTAAAATAGGAGATGATTGTCACTAACAGTTAAAGTGAGGTTTTTGTTCTGCGCCAATTTAACTTAATCTGAACTCATGCCCCCTTGTGGTTGATAGTTTGTACATTTTGACCCGTCTGACATCTCGTACTTTGGAGTTCAGTCAAAAAACTTCTATTCCATAAAGTGTTTGAACTCTAAAAATGAGGAATTTGCTGCTTTTTTTGTATTAAACTCAGGTAAAATGTAGAAGTCAAGGTGCTTTAAAACAAAAAGAGGATTTACGTTTTTACTTCACAGATTTTTTTGTATGAAAAGAATAGATTTACAACACAGGTGGTCATTTTACTACTATATCGAATTTTTTTTTTTATTGAACTTTGTACTGAGGGATTTGTATTTCTGATACGTTCAAACACAAGTGTGTGTGTGTGTGTGTGTGACAAATGAGCTGTGCAGACATAAATCAGAGAATAAAGAATAAAATGAGTAGAGTTGCAAAAAATGCTGTTTGCTTTCAAAATATGAATTAAAAATGACAGCAAAATAAACCAAAAATGAGTCTGTTTTTATTATTTTATTATCTGCTTGAAACAGCTGAAGTAATTAAGTTTGCAGTTTAATTTCCAATAAAGTTGGTGCACATAAATAAGTTCATGAATGTTTGGATATCTTACTGACAGAATCAATATGTGGTTTCTGCATCCGCGTGACACATTGTGAAACATGGTCTTTATGGTTTTCACAGGTTGCTTTGTTTGAATTAGTTCGAGTCTTAAAATTCTTTTCATTTGTGTTTTTATAAATGCAAATTGAAAATGTGACCTTCAGAAAGCTCTCATGGGTTTCTTCTCTCAGGGTTCAACTGATGGTGGATGTGGATGCTTTTTAGAGGTAAGCAGATTCTTGTTTCGCTCTCATCTCTATAAAACTGGAAAAATAATAATAATACTTGATTATATTTGGTATCAGGCAAATACAGCTGTAGGTACACAAAATAACTTCTTTGTTTTTTTTAACTATTCAATTTTTCGAAAGAAAATGCCTGTGGTAATACAACAAGGTGATGCTAAGTTATGTGGAGTCCTAAATTTGATGGTAAATTGAAAATTAATGATATTTGGCACAAAGAGGTTAAAAGTACAGTAAAGTAAAATCCCTATGAAGTAAAAACAGTTGGGTCATTCTGGTCCGAATAACCACCCCTCTAAACTTTAATCACACAGGTCCAGATCCTGATCCAACCCTATATTTAACCTATGTTAAGTTTTAGAACAAACCAACAAAACCAACTCAAATGACCATTCCTCCACCACCATGCCTGATAATATGAATGCGTCATCTTTATTTATTTATTTATTTATTTTTCCTTAATTCTGTTCAATTTTAAGGCCATATATCTTTGTACTTACCTGTGCCTGGGCTATTGATCTCAATGTTGTTCTATTTATTTTTAAAAGTAAAAAAATCTTTGTTATTGCCATCCTCTTAAACCCCTCTTACTCTTATTTTAGTTGATAAAAATACAAAGATTTTTTATTTTTGTTAATAGAAGTATTTTTGTCCTAACCTAAGTTGTCAGTCAGTGATGTTTTCTCGTGTAGAGGTGCTTTAACTCCATCTGTTTGGTGTTTTGGGCCTCAGGTTATCCTGTCATATCCAACTCTAAGTTTTATTTTCCTCCTAACCGCCGTGGCTGCAATCCGCCGGTACATTCGAGATTCCCACAAGGTCGACGGCTTCAGGGACAAGCACGTGTTCATCACCGGCTGTGACAGCGGCTTCGGCAATCTCCTGGCCAGACAGCTGGACAGAAAAGGCTTCCAAGTCATTGCAGCTTGCCTCACGGAGAAAGGTGCAGCCGACCTGAGAGCAGCAGCCTCCACGAGACTGAAGACCGTCCTGCTGAACGTCACAGACAGCGAGAGCATCAGGAAGGCGGTGGAGTTTGTGAGGGGAGAGGTCAAGGAGAGAGGTGAGGGGGGGGGGGGTGCACTGATGGAGTAAAGAAAATGATTCTGACATTCTGGACTGTTTAAAAAAAGAGATTTACATGCATACTAATGTGTTGTCAAAGAAACAAAACACTTTTTAGCAGATAGGAAGGTTTCTTCATTGTAGGGAAATTATTAATCTGCAGTGACAACAAACAGAAAAAAAGCTTTTTTTACATTGATGACGACTTAAAAAATGTATCTTATTCACTTTTTTTTCTCATTATCAAATCAATATTTCTGCATTTATGCAAGTTTTTCAGCACATTTTTACTTCCTGACAACGTTTGTATTTTATCCGGGCTGGGGACCGGCACATGGAGACCCAAACTCGGCCCCCGTGTGAAGAATACTGCCTAGGGACCCACACTTGGGAACATCCTGGCTTCCAATGTGCAAGTCTTGCATGCAGATAGCCATTATTATTGCAGTTCTGAATGCATCTGCATAACTCTTGGGTTTTTTTACTGCATCTGTGGAAAACATTTTCTTAACTGTGTGATATCCTGCATTTTATTCAGGGCAGATCAAAACTAAATGTTAAAAAAGGAATCCAGAGGATCTGTAATCGTTACTCCAAAAACAGGCTAGTTCATGGATTTTTACCTGCAATTATAAAAAAATTAGTCTCCCATATAAGTCTTTTAAGTCTCCTTTTTTTTTTTTACCAAATTATATATTTTTTTTAACAATAAAATCATTTTTATCCTGCTTTAAACTAAAAATAACA
>NC_050532.1:18499526-18524444 GCF_002922805.2 Oryzias melastigma
TTTCCTGCCGCAGGTCTTTGGGGGCTGGTGAACAACGCCGGCAGGGCGACACCCATCGGCCCAACGGACTGGATGGAGTTAGAGGATTTCACGAAGGTTTTGGATGTCAACCTGATAGGACTCATTGATGTGACCCTGCAGTTCATTCCACTCCTGAAGAAGGCCAGAGGCAGAGTGGTAAACGTGGCCAGTATACTCGGGAGACTGAACCTCGTTGGGGGAGGATACTGCCCATCCAAGTGGGGAGTGGAGGCCTTTTCTGACAGCCTCAGGTAGAAACGTCACATATATTTGATCACAGAATTTAAAGAAAATTATTACAACTGGTGGAAATATATATATATATATATATATATATATATATATATATATATATATAAAACTTCCAAAAATGTGCATTTTCTTTTCTGAGTTGAAATATTATGAGATATTTTTCCAATTAATCAGATCTGATGGTTTTATATTCTTCTTTATATTTATTGTATTCCTGAGGATGTTGCTGGAGCTTATCCCACCTCCTTCAGAATGTATATTTGGGTGGGTGCCAGTCTTTTGTAGTTTTTTTCGTAATTTTTTCAAGTCAGAAAAGTGATTAAATTCACATTGTGGAACTCATATATTTATGCTGATATGTTTTTTAGAAAAAGTAGTGGACAGCTCGAATATTAGGTATTTAAAGGTATTTATTTTCTGTTTTATTTAGTTTTGTGAAACTTCTAAAGTCAATGTAGAAATATTGTTTGTATATATATATATATATATATATATATATATATATATATATAATAAATTTGAGGTTTATATACATTTATATAGATTTTTTTCAGATTTTCTAAAGTTGAAACCTGAACAATAGTTGTTGTCTCTAAGAAAAAGTCTGAAAAGGCGTAAGACAAATTCTAGTGATAAAACTTCTAAATACAGCAAATTATCATCTCTTTTCCTTTCAGGAAAGACATGAGTCATTTTGGGGTCAAAGTGAGCATCATCGAGCCGGGTTTCTTCAAAACAGCTGTGACCAGTGTGGATGTAATCAACGCTGACATGAGAAGACTGTGGACTCGCCTTCCTCAAAATGTTAAAAACTCCTACGGAGTCACATATTTGGATGACTGTAAGTGAAGATGATTCTATCAGAATAACATACACATATGAAGCCGTCCCTAAGATGTGTTTTTCTTCTCTCTCAGATATGAAAGTGCAGGACTTCTCCATGAGGGTTTTGTGCTGTGCCGACCTCTCAAAGGTGACCTGGTGCATGGAGCACGCCCTAACCGCCCGCTTCCCTCGCACTCGTTACGGAGCAGGCTGGGATGCAAAGCTTTTCTGGATCCCGCTGTCATACCTGCCTTCATTTGTAGCCGACTTTGTGGTGACCACGCTCCTGCCATCCCCTCAGGAAGCAAAAAACAACTGAAAAGCTTGTCTGACTTAGTGGTAACACTTTACAAAAGTAACATGAATTAATGAACAATTAAGAATTAATTAAACATTAAATAGTTAATTTGGGTATCGCCAATAATTTCCAGAATCGATTTTTTTCCCCTGATTCTTTCAATCCACTTTATTTGATTCGATTCAATTTAATTTTGAGTTTAAGTGAGAAAACCTTCTTAATTTAAGAGAAAAACACAGTAAAGTATTACTGACTTGGTTTATCTGTTAGAAATGCTCACCAGTGTACAATAAAACACATTTCAGGGGGGAAAAATGTGCCAAAACTGTGTTACAAAATAGGAAATTTATTCATTTGTGTTTCAGCAGCAGAAAATTTCTCTCATTATTCCAAGTTTTATGTCTTCATGATACAAAAAAAAAAAAAAACCTGTGAAGAAAACAGGAACTTCTCATTTTTTTTAAACATTTGCATCCTCAAGTCATATGAACGCCTTCAGGATAACACAGCAGTGTACAAGCTAACGTTAAAAACAATCAGGTTGATTTGAGTTCAGCTAAGTGTGATTAAGTACAATAAGTTATTCTTTGCACACGTATGCAAGCTAAATCTTAATCTGCAAATGAAACTGAACCGACATGAGTTGTAGACCAATTTCTCTTTGTTGTGCTTTTAATTTACCAGCCCTGAAAATTGAAAACATGCAAGAAGTAAATACATCTCCAGCTTTGTTTGGTAAGAATAACTCAACATTCATTATTTCTCTGATAACCTCTGATCATATAAGTACTGTACATTCTGAATGTAACCATAGTTGTTATGCTTTGCTTATATTGATCTACCTGCTACCTATTTTTGAGATATTTCCGTCAAAATCTCACTGTTCAAATTTACAAATATACAACATATTAACAGTTCTATCAGCAGCTTCAGTGCAAAGATATACATATTGTACATCGAAATAAAGAAAAACATCAACACAAGTATTGGCATAAGAAATGTCAGAAGGCATAGCCCCGAAAGACTTTTGTTTCATAGAGATGAATCTCCCGTCCTAAAACGATTTTTGTACACAGGCTGCATAAAAAAATAAATTCTGTGCAAAGTGTGTGTGTTTTTTTCTTCTTCTTTGAGTCCCGTCTGTGAGACAGGGGCTATACGTCGCTGTCTTCCTTAATGAGGTTCGCTGTGTCTTTGAAACTGTCCTCGGTGGGCGTGAAGGTCCCGGGGCGATCTTTCTTCGGAGGTTTGGCAGGAGGCGTGAACGGAGAGGGCTCCGGATTGGAGGAGTCCTCTTTGTTTTCTGCAGGCTTCTCATCTTTCATCTACAAAACAAAAGTTACACCTTGTGGATTTGAGAAACACAAAGAAAGGATTCAGAATCCACACCTACCTCTGAATAAGAAGGGTTCTCAAAGGTGGTGCTTGGCTTCAATTTTCGCTTGAAAAAGCTCCACTTGGACTCCTACAAGCAAACAGAGATCTAGGACTCTGGTCTGGTTTAATCCATAAATAATACCTAAAAATGACCATTCGGTGTGCGGACCCTCACCTGAACAGGTTTGCTGCTGGCAGCAGATGTGTTAACGATGCTCGCACTCTGGTCCCCACGGTACGCTGGGTTTACAAAGTTGTTCTCCAGCTGTTCACCGCTCACATTGACAGTCACCTGTTGGAGCCACAGCTTTTTAACTTCAAATCTGGTCAAAAATGTTGTTTTATGCTGCTTTTTTTTCTAATAATCCTAAAATCTTCTGAATACATTAAAAAAATACACATAGTTTCATGTTAAAGATGGAAAACCATACTTTGTGGTATTTTTATGGAAAAGCTTATATCTGTAATACAATTAAATGTAGTTTTCTAATTTGCTTTAGTATTTATTGCATTGTCTGTGTGTTTTTACACTAAATCAGGCTGATTACAGCTCTTTACTGCAGAACTTTATTATAAACATAAAAGATAATAATAATCAGCAAATGCAGACTACTACTAAAAATAAAAATACTGACTTAATGCTTATTGTGTCTGAAAGTCAGTAACTTCCTGTTCCAGCACAAAAAGATTGTATGGAACTTTTCCTGACAAATGAGTGGACAGATCGCTTCATTGGCTGAGCCTTTTTATTAGTGTAAGACAGAGCAGGTTAACTATTTAAATCTGTAGCAGTGAGCACATAAATAACCTGAATTACTCATCAGCTGGTAGAACTGAAGATCAACAAAATGTCTCTGAGATCAACTTTTTTAGTTTTAAAAGGTTCAGTTCAGTGGTAGAGCAGAATCATGTGATAACATGACCTGGATGACTGAAAATCTTCACGTTCGTAGTCATTTCTACCTGTTTTTATTTGATAAAAATAGTTAAACGGCTATGAAAGTAAACCATATGTCATATAATACTATTTATGCCCATCTTTTGACTTGTTGAACTCTTTCTTGCAGTTAGAATATCTCACCAGCAGAGGGTGCTGCAGGGCAAACAATAACCATCCCTCCAGCAACAGTTGTGGTTATGTTCCTATTACATTTTAGGTGAATAAAATTTAAGTTGAAACAAGGAGTGATTTATTTAATTCAATATGAAATGATGTTGATTGTTAGAGCATTGGCTTACAGCGTGAAGGTGTTACACAAACGACAAAAAAACATCAAAACAACTAAATTACTGCAAACTTAATTGCAGTAATGTCTAAAGATACCAGATTATTAAAATCCATTTATTCCTGATAAAAAAAATATATTGTTTTCTGGAAGTTTATACAGGAAAAAAAACGTTAAAAATGATCAATATGTTTAAGTAAAAAGAGATAACAGAGAACTGCGGGTACCTGTGTGGCATGAATGACAGCTGGATCTCCGGTGACAGGCGCGGTGGCATACAGCGGGTTCTCAAAAGTGATCGGCTGTCTCCCAGCATCAACAGCAAAACTTTCATCCTATAAAAAAAACAAAATATTTGCTGACACTCGGATCCTTCCTGACCTTTAAGAGTGAAGGGTTGACCTCATCCTGCTGACTTTCAGAGTCCTGATGTGAATCTTGGGTAAAAGATGCTGACGGGACACTCACCATCTGCATGGCCGTGTCAATAAATGACACCGCAATGTGTGATGGTCCAAGATCCACGTTGTCGCCCGAGCGGAAAGTCACTCCGTTTCCAGTATCGGCTGACTTCACCAGGCTGCTGAGGCTGGGCAGAAATCAAAAGCTGGACTTTGATCTGATTGTTCTCCGCGCATAAAACCTTCAGTAGTGAAAAGCAGAAGCTCTGAGGGCAGGTGATGTTTACCTGGGTAGTTTGGGCATGGTGGGAATGAAAGATCCTGTTCGCTTGTAGTTGAGGAAAACTCCAACGGCCAAACCTCCAGTTATCAGGATGATGATGACGGCGAGCAGGACGGCCACAGCTGCAGGAAAGGGAAAGAAGTCGAGGAAAACTGACAACTTGAGGACAGTTGGTTTCATAATCAAACTCTGGCCAAATGCAGACTTTTAGTTTATCAATTTTTTCCAAGTTATTAAAAAAAATTGTACCTGTTCCAGCAGGAGCGCCTCTTAACTTTCCCATTTCACAATAGCTGCCCAAATAACCATATGGACATCTACAAAAAAACAAGAATTTTATTTAACTATTTTCTTTAAAAAACATGAAACTTGTTTTTAATGAAATTGTCTCATTTTCTTGTCTTAAAAAATTGCACCTGCAACTCTACACTCACTTGCACATGGGCAGATCACCATCATCAGTATAGCAGGTTCCACCATTCATGCATCTGCATGCAAGGGGCATTGGAACAGGAGGTTCAATGGCTGCAGGAGCAAAAGCCAGGCACACAGACCATCAATGCCAACAAACTCAAACCACAAAACCGCACAGGAGCAGACGAGCACATGAACAGGAGGGGTTTCGTGGATGCAAAGTCAGATGACCGTTGGCTTGGGCGTGCAGACGGACTGGGTGAAAGCTGTAGGTGACGCTTACCTGCATCGCATTCGGTGGCGTCCGTTTGAGAGGAGCCTTGAGGGCAGGCGCAAGTGTATCCGCCCGGCCGGAGGAGGCACAGGTGACTGCACACGTTCTTACAGGGGTTGGGCACTATGGATGACAGAGAATATAGCAGGTGTTTTAGAACCAACCTTTAACCATAAAACCCTCATTTTACAAAACATTCATCCTGATAATGCAACTTTTTAAAGACCCACCCTGATGAAAATTAGGTTTTTGAAAGTGTTCTTGTGACATTCTTCACCAAATATTTAAACAAAACTAAACTTAAAGTTGCATTTCGGATTATTTCTTGATTCAAATCATCATTCAATCAGGAACAGACAAAAAAAATTGTGATGTAAAAAGCATGTTGGACAGGCCACACTGTCACTCTGCTTCTTTCTGATCCACTTGTAGACAAATCGATCTACGTACATCTTCATTTTCCTAATCTGAGCTGGTATCTGGTTTAAAACTGTACAGCAGGATAAGCTCCAATATTGCTCACCATTTTTGTTGCACTGGTAGCCTAAGGTTGGGGATGTGAGGGACCGTAAACTAACAAGAGTGTCCATAAAAAGCTCTCAGTTATGGGTGACGGAATGTGGGGGGGGTTGCCTTGTGCCAGTGGTCCAGACACAATTTAGAGGCAAACTTCTAATGAACTACAGTCGCTCTGCAGAAAGTGTCATATAAAACGACGGGTTTTTTCAAATAAAAAACACCACAATCGATCAGAAGACGATTGGATTGAGTTTTAAGTCATTGTTTTGTTTCATAATGTTTCATTCTTGGACTACAGATGAAGAATTATTCAGCCTCTGAGTCTTAGTTTCCACCTGACTTCTGTAAGCAAGCCTTCATCATTCCTCGGAATTGTACAATTGCTTAAACATCCTTTAAAACTGGCTGCTTTGAGCTGTGATTTAATGAGGACACTTTTGTTCTCAATTTCTTTTCTACTTTGGCCAAAACATTTTAGCAACAGCTAAGGAAAGTGTGTCAACTTCAAACAAAAATTGTCTGGAACTAATTCTAAATTTAGGATCTTATCCCCAGAAAGGATTTGTGTATATATTGTAGCTGCTAATGCTCTGCTCAATTTGAAACATTACTGTTATCATATTCCTTTTTTAAAGGCCCTCTCTGATCATCTTTTGATTTATTGTGAAAACATTCCCAGAGGTCTTTTAATAAAAAAAAAAAAAAAAAATGTTTTCTAGGACATAGTTTCTGCAGAGTAGTAGTAGTTCATTAGAACCTCACTTCTGAGTTTTGGGGGGGACCATCTTTGCTGAGAGCTCTCTGTTAAAGCAGAACTTGTTCAAAAGGCATTTTTTAATCTGCTACAATTTGACTAAAGAATTACAATTTTGAGCTTATGTTTTTAATATATGTCCTCCATCAGAAAAAGGCCACAAGAACATGTTATAAACAACAAATACCTGATTTTCCTTGGAGTGGGTTTTTAAAGTCTGTATTCTCACACTGATTTATTTTGTAATATTAAAAACATGACTGAATAACAAAGTTGACAATGTACTAATATTACGTCCACACACAATAAAGTCAGAATCAAAAGTTTTTACACTAAAAAAACTTGTGAAGTATATAATCCAGCATCCTCACCTGAGCGGTTGTGCCGCTGTTCTTGGTAAATACGGACTTGTGTCAGCCAGGGGTTGATGGTTAAAACTTTGACTTTATGTCCTTTTCCAAACTTGTTGATCTTCCAAACTTCGCCCTTGTCTTTAGTTGTCCAGTATACATGTCCCTCAAAGACATCCAGACTGTAGGGATGCCCGATATCTGGAAGAGAGAGGGACAAGTGGGTTATTTAAAATAACAGAACTCTCATTGTAAAAAAAAAAAATATCAATATTTCATTAAAAAGATAGTTAAAAGTCTCCTTCTTCTGTGTTTTCTGACCTCCAGAGAGGATTATCTTCATGTCGGTGCCATCAGGCTTCATCGACTCGATGATGTTTTCCTTGGAGTCGCACCAGTAGATTCTGTTTCCATTAACAAAGTCCACCGCGAGCCCAGTAGGCCATCCCAGCCCCCGCTCGCTCACCAGCACCTTCCTCTGCTGGCCGTCCATCCACGCCGACTCGATCCTGGGGTTCTTTCCCCAGTCCGTCCAGTACATCATCCTGACCCAGAACCACCAAGAAAATAACTCAGATTTGGGCAGAAATGTTAATTTTTTAAAGACAGAACGAACAGCTTTTTACCCCAGTGTTGGATTCACAACTATAGCAGCAGGCTGGTCAAGGTCAGAGTAGATCAACCACTTCCTGTACCTCCCGTCCAGTTTGGCCACTTCGATTCGATTGGTTCCTGAATCTGTCCAGTAAATGTGGCTGTGTTTGGTAAAAACAAAACATAAAATTAGACCAAACCTCCAATTAAGTTGCCGTCATGGTCATGTTCACGCACCCTCCGACCCAGTCCACAGCGATGCCATCAGGGTTGGCGATATAGCGCAGGTTCAGATCCGCCTCTTTCACGGGGTTGTTGCCATAATCGTTGAACGTGGTCATGTAGGCACGTTTGATGGAACCAAACTGGGATCCGCGACCAAGAACAGTCCAGTATACAATACCTGTAATCACATTCAAGAAAAACTATTTATTTTCTTATTTTAACCTGTTTTCCCCTCAATTTCCAGACTTTTGTATATTCTAAAACAGGGTTTAAAGGCTTCACTCACTGAGGCCCTCCCCCTCTGGATCCCACAGGTAGTCCAGGGCTTGAATGTGTTCGGCGTTGTCCACGTAGTCGGAATACTGCTCAGAGGACAGATTAAAACGACGGATACGAACATTATCCGGCAGGAGCAGCACCGGTGGGTTTCCTGCACAGAAATCCAAAAATTCAGAGTGATATCCTTTGCAACAAAAAAATCATTTTTCTCATAATCTGACCTTGAGCAGCACACTCGGTCCCGTGCGGCTCTCCGAACGACAGAAAACCATCGGAACAGAAACACTCGTAGCTGCCCTTTGTGTTCCTGCAGTCCTGAGGACACATCCCGTACACCTCACACTCGTTCACGTCTGTTCACAAGAGAAAATTCACAACTAAAAAATGAAGAAAACACCTCACAGTGAAGGTTAATTTGCAGGTTTGTAGTTCACCTTCACAGTTGTGTCTTTCTGTCTCTCTGGGTTTGTAACCAGATCGGCAGGAGCAAAGGAAACCTCCACCCGTCAGGTCGGTGCAGTTGTGTTCACAGAGGTCGGCGCTGCATGTGTGCCCACTGCCTTGATCTGAAGCAAATACATGAACACATTAATAATAGAATCTACATGAATCATGTAGAAACTTGAAATCTATTGAAAACAAATCTTTTCTTTTTTTTTTTTTGGAGTTTCCCAACTTTCGTTTATAGTAATTTCTTGACTCACGACAGCCGAGCTCATCTGACTCATCCCCGCAGTCGTCATAATCATCGCAGGCGAACTGAAGAGGGAGGCACAGCCCATTGCTGCATTTGAACTCATCGTCTGAGCAGGGTCCGTGGGTGGGGGTTTGACCTGAACCAGGACCAGAGACCAGGTCAACAGAACCGTATAGAGTTTCATTCCAAACATTTAAAACTGAGTCGATTTCCATTCACAATTTCCTTTATGAATATCACTTTGTGATTTGATGATAATCAGTTTTTCCATGTCAATATCAATTTGATTCATTTCAGTTTTTTTAATACCTGGAAATATATAAATTCATAAATAAAACAAAACAAAAATAAATTTTTGTGAAGAAAAATTATTAATTTAACCCTATTCCTCTAAATACATCAAACTACTTTGGGAAGACCATAGTACGGAGCCCCTCAAGGGACATAAAAGAAAAAAAAAAATTGTCCTGGTTTATTTTTTATCTTTTTTACTACTTCTAGGGGCTCTGTGCTATAATGTTAGTAAAGTATGTGAACAAGTGGACTCACAGTTCTCCTTTCTCTCATCCGAGCCGTCCCCACAGTCTTCAACAGAGTTGCACAGCTCATGGCTGTAGATGCAGCGGTTGTTGTCACAGCGGAAACGGAAAGGAGCCTCACATGCGATGTCCACTGCAGAAAAACAAAAACCTGATTAAAATATCCACAATGTCAACAAATCTACAAGTTCAATGAAGACGATCGTTTTCGAGATTCTAATGTGCATTTGTCTCACAGCACAGATGCAACTCCTCATCGGAGTTGTCTCCGCAGTCGTTGTCTCCATCGCATTTCCAGTGAGGCAGCACACAGACGTGGTTCTTGCACTCAAACAGGAACGGCGGGCAGTACGTGCCGTTGGGAAAGCGGGTGGCTGTAAAGTCAGAACCTGAGTAAGACTTGCTTGTGTTTTAGTTATTGTATCTGAATCGTCTGAGACACTCACGACAGGACGTCTCATCTGTGAAATCCAAACAGTCGGCGTTGCCATCGCATTTGAAGCGCTCAGCGATGCAGTGACCGCTGCCGCACTGGAAGTATCCAGGTAGGCAGGTCCGCATCTCTGAGGAGCAAAACATAGAAACAAAGTGTAGTTAGGAAGTAAAAAAATGACATCGTAAGTTTTGAGTTTTGTTTGTAAAAAGATGTTGTACTTGTGAAAAAAATGACATTTTAAACACAGACAAAGGATTTTCAACTATTTTTTTCTACAAGTACAAAACATTTTTACACACACATTTGTATTTAGAGTTACAAAACTTTTCTACAAACAATTTTCTTGTCCGAATCTCTTACTACAAGTACAAAACTTGTTTACAGATTAATAACACTTAAGCAACAAATCTAACTTCATACACACAGGCCTCATACAAACTGTAGGACACACCTTAAGATGCGGCCGCATCTAACTATGACCATCCAAGTCATGAGAGCACGTGACTGAGGCATTAATTTCTGATAAAATGGTTCCAATAAAATAACTTTGACCTATACTCAATCCACTGCAAGAAAAAAGCTCTTTGGGTTGTAGCAGCTTCAATAAACTCCATCTCAATAACTGTCTGTTGGTGGTCCCGTCTATCTACACTTCCAACGTGAAGGTTTATCGCTTCTTTGTTTAGTGCAGCCCTCCGTTACTCACAAACAGCCAGATCCTGAGCCAAAACAAAGAGCCTCCACTTACCACAGTCCCTTTCATCCGAGTTGTCCTCACAGTCGTTGTCATGGTCACAGACCCAACGGTTGGGAATGCAGCGCAGATTGTCGCAACGAAACTCGCTCTCTGTGCACGAGCGTGGCACTGGGAGAAAACGGGGATGGAGAAATTATGCAAATGCAGGAGTTTGTTTGAACAGCTGCAAATGCTCAAGTGTGCACTTAGAAATCCATCAGATCTCAGAACCTCTTTTTTTATTGTTTCTAGTCAGATCTGATGTCATTTTCAAACTTAATGGTTGTTTCTGTTTTTCAACAAACACTTCGCTAACGAAAGTGGTGTAAAAAAAAAAAAAGCACCTGCTAAACCTCCTTTGTCAGCATGAAGAGGAGCAGATCCAACACCACTTTTTCCTCATCTGAGAAGTTACATCAACCTAAATAACTGGCAGATCCTCAGACATGTTTAAATTCTCCAGGGCAAAGGGTGACAGCCTCCCTCACTCCCCTCTCTGACACACCGAGGACAGCCTGTTACTCTTGCAGCTGATAAGACTTCTTCTCCCGGTGATGTACTCTGCAGAAGCCTCTACGAAAAACTCCCCAGCTAACTGATAAAATGATTCCGAGGCTATTTTATGCCATCAGCACAACCCACTGGGCTGCAGCAGCACGGACATCCAGACGCCGAACTGTCACTCACCGCAGCTGCGCTCGTCTGAATTGTCCCCGCAGTCGTCATCCCCGTCACACTTCCACCTCAGCGGGATGCAACGGTGGTTGTCACATCGGAAGTCTCCGTCTGGATTGCAGGTCAATTCGTCTGAAAGATAAGTCCAAGAACATCTAAGGAAGCTAAAAAATAAAGAAGGCCTGCAACAAACAAAAAGATACACCTTTGAGTGCACCAAGAGGTAGAAATGCAAAGATGTGGATCAAAAACTATTGACCATGAAATTATTATGCTGCTTATTGCAGCTTAGAAGGCTGATGCTTGTGAAGCGTTTCGTTACTTTAAAAAGCAACATTTAAAGACAAACTCTAAGATAAATTGTGTTTTGGTGTTTTAAAGGGTAAAAAAACCCTAAATCAGCTTTTTTTCTGTTGATTTCTATAAATAGGGCTTTAAAAGTGATGTTCAATGGCCATTGCCAAATTTTTGACAAATTAAAATAAACTGTCTGTGTGCTGCCCTCTACAGGTTAAAATTGGGTATTGCAGTTGAATTTTGTGATTGGTCAACTGGTGTGTCCAAAAAGTTCATGCTCTGAACTCCAGTCAGTATAAAAACCCCAATATTTGATTCTGTAACTATAACTCCGCCGCTCAGCCCACCTCCACTAACCCCGCCCGCTTTTTTTTTTTCATTTTTCAAATCTGGAGTCAGCCCCCATTGATGCCCTGTTTGGTAACCCTTTAATGTATTCTTGTGGCATTTTTCATATTATAAGAAAATTAAGAAAAAAATGCATCTCTGAGTATTTCTTTATCCAAATCGTTAACAGATAAAATATGTTGTTTAAAATAGATCATATTTGTTACGAAGAATACTAAGATTACGATTACAATCAACTTTATTAATAGGGATATTTAGTTGTAGTAGCAGCAAAATAAAAATAAAATTAAAAAAATAAAATAAAATAAATACGAAATATAGAGGGATGAAAAACTGCTATGCAAATACATGCAAACATGTACTGTATATACATAGCAGTCAGCAACAACAAAAGTAGACGAACAAAGTGTAAAAACACTAAAAAGTTAGAAAAGTGTGGCAGAACGCTACTACTAACTGCCGCCTGAGGCAGCGCCATCTTGCATCTTGCAAAGGGAGGACCACTAGATCCATTCTAATGCATCCAGTTCTAGACAACAAGATTCATGTACGTCTTGATTTTCCTTTTTCAAGTTGGCATCCGACTCAATTATTACTCTCAATCTTTGTTGCACCATTAACGGTTGTGGGTGTAAGAGGCTGTAAGCTAGCATGTAAACAGAGAGCTCTCAGCAATGGGAAAAACTCATACGAATGAATTACTGCGGAAACTATATTCCCGATAACAACACTTTTTTTTATAATCATAATTAAAAGACCACTGGGAACGCTTCGAAAATAGATCAAAAGAGAAGGTCTTTAAGTTAAACATGTTAACCCTAAAAGACAAATAACAGAGATGGAATTTTCTCACAAGGTTCTACGAGAAGTTATTTCTATTTATAATTCTATCAATAAATCATAAGAACATTGTGGCGTGAGAGGAAATGTCCTAGTTTGTAGCTATTAATGAAAATGTCAGTTTGAAATGAAAGACATCCTTTTTTTTAATTAAAAGGCAGAAGGAAGGTATGGAGGGAGGATGGCAGCCTGCCAGACACAGATGTGTAAGCTCCATTCATGCCAGCGTAGGGTACGTCTGAAGAGGATAAGAGCTCGGGAGATGAGAACCACAGACGGGAGAGGAGTGGAGCCGAGCTGGTCTGAGCTGTCTCTACCACACGGTGCTGGGGGGTCAAAGATAGCGCGGTGTTAGCCAGTCCTGCCCTCCTGGCCCTCCACCTGGCCCATCTGCTGCATTCTTACAGGAAGATTAGCGCAGATCTCCCCTCCAGCGCAGACATGGCACTAATGGAGTGAGGGCCTCTGATAAGAGACGGGAGCGCCGCGGACGAGTGTGTTTGGATCGTAGCAAGTACAAAGAGACTTATGTGAACCCTGCCCCCACGCAAGGACAGATCAACAACAGAGGCATACGCACATATATGTGGACTCATACCACGGGGCTGCTCATAAATCTGTGGTGCTTCAAGGGAGAGGTAAATGCTGGGGGAGGGTGAGTGGTGACCGCTCTCCATCAGCACCTCCTAATACCACAGTGCATAATGTTCCACAGGAGGATGAGGCGTTGGGTAATTGCCCGTCCTTCTTTTCTCAGGGGAATGCCTGTATTCTCTTTGCTGATATCACATCAACATAAATACAAATAACAGGTTCATTTTTTTTCTTCAGCTTTGCATCGGGTTCAAAGTTTTAAAGCCATCTCTGAAGAGTCGCTGAATATTAGTTTGCTAATTTTGTGCTTTTTTTCAGTGAGACTGTTCTAGGACATTGATGGTTGACGTCTTATTTCTTTCGTAAAGTGTTACTTAAATGCTGAGTTATTTTTAGCTGAGCTCTATCGAATGAAGCGCTTGCCCCAAGCTTATCCTGCCCTTTTTTAAACATATTTGACTAGATTTCTACCTTAATAAAATTCAATATGTCCCCTAAATTTGATAAGAAAGATAGAATAGGGTAATAAAAATAGCTTAGTGTGTATTCACACTGGAAAAATGATTTGTTCCAGACCGGGTCCTAAACTGTGCGTACGGTCTGGGATCTGCTGGAGATTTCTGTTCCAGACCAACACTTGTAAACATAACCAAGTGACTCTTGGATCTCTTCAGTCATTGACCAGCAGTTATGGGTGTGGGTCAAACAAAAGAGAAAGATGGAGGTGCTGCACTTTGCAATTTTTTGCCAGGATTGTTCGCTTATTGAAACTTTTTTTTTAAGTCTGTATGGAGGCCAGGTTCGACAGTTTTTACTGCTGCTTTGATACGGTGGTACTAATGCTACACTTTCACTTATTCAAACTTTATATTTTGTTGACCAATTTTGATCTGTATCAACGTCAGGTACTACACTTTATATATGCTACTTTAGCGTGCTGTAAGGCGGTTACTATGAAGACAATAGCTATGAAAGTACGCTGATAAGTGTTTGACATGACATTTGTGGACATTGATTCAAACCCACAAAATATGTATTAAATGAATATAACTTCATTCAAATGTCTTGAATCCTGTTTGTGTTAAAGACTCACCACAGTCCTGCTCATCACTGTTGTCCCTGCAGTCATTGTGACCATTACAAACAGACCACAGAGGCACACAGCGGTAGTTCGTCCTGCAGTCAAACTCCGTATGATTGTCACATCGATAGGCTGGTCCCACTACAGATGAGAGAAATCACAAAGAAAAACTTTACATTTTGCTGCTCATTTAAAATTTGATCTTTTTGGGCAAATAAAAACGGGGTTCCCATGTACTCACTGCACTCCTCCAGCGGCTCATCTGAATTGTCACCACAGTCATCATCCACGTCGCATTTCCAGGCCTGCGGGATGCAGCGCCCGTTCCGGCATTTGAACTGTCCAGGGCGGCACGTCCTGGCAGAGCAGTGGGCGGGGTCTTCGTCCGAATGGTCGCCACAGTCGTCCTCGCCGTCACACTGCCACGACTCAGGGATGCATCGCTTATTTGCACACTGCCACTGATGGCTTTCACACTGATGAGTAGCTGGAAACAGAACAGCGACGAGCATCTCAAACATGTTAGTCAATGCTGGAAACTTTAAGCAACAAATCAAAGAAGTTAAACTCACCACACAGCACAGGATCTTCATCTGAACCATCGGGACAGTCCTGGTTACTGTTACAGAGAAAGTATGGACTGGTACAGTTTCCATCGCTGCACTGAAACTGCCCAAGGTGACAGTGACGAATGGGACAGGTGGAAGGTTCGTCTGAGCCGTCTCTGCAGTCGCGCTGACCATCACACTTCCACCAGATGGGAACACAACTGATGACACAGAAGCAAGATGTCAAACAATACAAAGCCACAGAGAAACAAACACACACACATGACAGTTTTGAAGCATTTATTGAGGAAAAATCACCTCTAAATTGTGGGCAGGACAGTTAGTGTGGAGAAATACCGCCTCCCTTCCCTTTCCTGTTGCTAAGAGTGCAAAACAAGGAGCTTGTTGCCAGCCCAACATACTTTTCTTTATCACTAATAACCTCATTTTCAAACGGTATTTGCAATTACAACAATGGGAATAAAGAAAACTCAGAAATGGAATT
This sequence comes from Oryzias melastigma, assembly GCF_002922805.2. NCBI lineage: Eukaryota > Metazoa > Chordata > Actinopteri > Beloniformes > Adrianichthyidae > Oryzias > Oryzias melastigma. The sequence continues at coordinate 18,514,915 of NC_050532.1, forward strand.
GTGAGGTTAATTTTCTTTATATATGTGAAAAAAAATACCACAAGGTTATGTTAAAAACATTAAAAAGGCGACTCTGTTCTGAGTGTAAACTTGTTTTGTGGTGTCTGTAAATTAAATTTAACAATGGGGTCGTCCCAAAAATATTGTCTTGGTAGCTAAATTTGTAAATCATCAAACAAAAGATTATTAAAAAAAACAAAAACACTACACTTTTATAAAGCTTGAAATGATATGAGGAAAAAATGATTTGAGTCATTTACCAGCTTATTGGTCTAGAACAGGGATCTGCGACCTTTGCCAGTAAAAGAGTCATTTTTGCCTGTTTGGTACAGATCAAAACCTTTTAGGAAAATTTGATACTACTTTGTATCATTACATTGTCATTTTTTAAATAATAAATATGAATTATACATATTTTTGTGTCATGAATACATTCCTAAATATTAACATAAACTGCAATTTTCTCTAAGTGTAAAGTGATTTTCTATTTTTGACAGAAGCTCATATGACTTTCTTTCAAAATAAAAGACTTCCTGTCTCAAACAAGAACATTCAAGTGAAGCAAAATATATTCCTAAACAACGCGAGACAGAAATGACATTTTCTCTTATTATACTTTAGGTTTACTTTGGTGACCCGTCATCCTTTTTCCTACTACTGCTGCTGTTAACTGGAGCTAAAACATGAAACAGGATTGGTTAATGATCCAGCAGAAAAGGTATATGAAGTATACACAAATCTATGTATTTTACGTACTCCCCTCTGAATAGCTACTAACTTTTGTTATGCAGCATACGATACTTTAAAGTCATAAAATAAACTCAGCAATCAGAAAAGATCAGACTTTTTACCAAAGTTTTGCCAAGTATTTGTAATCTGTGTATTCTGGAGGAAGCGCAGGAATACAGTTTCAGCCATAAACTTATAAACTTTATTAAAATAAATTAAATCAATGCTAAGTTATCAACCCTTACTTATAAAAATCACTACTATTTTATTTTTCTTTAGCCAGACAGTCACTGTGGAGGGTAGAAGAGCCGCATGTGGCGCCGGAGCTGCAGGTTACAAACTTCTAGAAGTATAACGTCTGACCTGGGATTGGGAGGGTAAACAAATGTCTAAGAAAGGAGACCCAATACCTTCCTGCTTGTCACTCGGCACTAAAGGGAGTGGATTGGGGGGGTTAAACCACCAAATGGTATCTGAACGCGGCTGTGACTGCAGGTCACTGCTATCCCGGGGAATAGGTCACATACGGAGAGCACATTTCACGCATCCAGGTGTGTGACAACCAGTTGGAATTTAATATTATTTTCCATTTACTTGTACTTCTTTCCACAAATTCAACATTTTTTTTTATATCAAGAACATGATCATGAATTACATCAAATGTTGGAATAAGTTTAATAAAATCTGTCAAACAGAAGTAGCTTGAAATACTATGAGGGAGATCATGGAGGTTTTACCCACCGTTCATTATTGGCACATCTGTACTGCGTGCTGGTGCACATGGGCAGGCATCGGCTCACACCTCCAGTCTGAACGGTCAGGAAATGGTCGGGGCACTCACAGGTGTGTTCGCGCCCCCCGTCACGGATCAAGCACAGATGAGAACAGCCCCCATTGTTCACAGCACAGGGGTTGTTTACTATAAAAGGAAGAGACACAGTCAAATAGTATCCACTCAGCACAGCTGCGTAAATACAGGCCAGCCATTGTCCAGCGAGCTCCTCGAGAACCCCTGAGAGTCTCCAACCCACCGATGGGCTGTCTGTACGGGTGGCAGACGTGGACGTCAAATGGTCTGTGCGTCGTGTTAACAAGGACTTGGCGACCAGAGCCGTTGTATTTGTTGCCTTTCTCCACGGTGCGGGTGTTCCAGTCCGTCCAATAGACGGTGTCTTCAAATACTGTCAGTGCAAACGGGTGTGGCAGATTTCCATCGTACACCGTGTGTCTGTGCTGGCCATCCAGGTTAGAGTATCTGGGAGGGACATGAACAGTTTGACGGTTTATCACTTTTACCGCATGAGAAGGGAACGTAACTGTTAACCGGACTTACTCGATGTAATTCAGATGAGCGTCGGACCAGTAGAGTTTGTCGTTGGTGTAGTCAATTGTGATGCCGTTGGGCCACTCCAGCTTTGAAGTGATGACTGCAGTTTTGTTGGTTCCATCCATCCCAACACGGCCGATAAACGCTTTGTCTCCCCAGTCTGTCCAGAACACGTACCTAACAGGAGGTAAAGGAAAACGCTTTAGATCACGGGTCCCCAAACTTTTTCTTGTGAGGGCCATATACAGTAGCTGTTTTCTTCTCTGATGTGGGGCCGGGTCGGTTTGTAGGCTAACAGAAAAAAAACATCTGGATCTTTCGGCTCCCAAGAGGCTATTTAAATCATTTTGTTGTTTTTTGTAACTTATTATAAATAAATACATAAACTGTGGAAGTGTGGAATAAAAAGTCACATTCTATACAGGTTTTCGATCATGCGGCCAAATTAAAAAAAAAAAAAAAAAAATCATGGGTGTGGACTGGAGGAGGGCCCGCGGGCCGTAGTTTGGAGAACCCTGCCTTAGATTTTGTTGTTCCGATGACAATTTAAGTATCTAGCTTTAGGCTTCTGAACTAAATATACTGTATGATGACCAAACTACAATGTTAAGTTCAAGAGCCTTATAATAAACCAACAAAACCAGCTTGGTGTCCTCGTGGTAGAGTGTCCTCCTAGAGACTGGAAGGTTGTGAGTTCAAATCCAAGGTCGAGTCTAAATAATGACAAATGGGTGGATTCAGGAGTTGAACCACCAAATGGTTCCCGAGCGTGGCTGGTCACCGCTCCCCCAGGGGATAGCTCAAATACAGAGAGTTAAATTTCACACACCTAAGTGCGTAACAAATAATGGGACTTTTTAACTTTAAAAGACTATGGGTGCTGTTTCTATAAAAAAATATTTTCCTTGATTTTTGAAAACATCTTTAAAATGTATTGAACTATTTGTTTATATTTCTACTAACTAATTTATCATAAAAATGAACAAATAACTCAATTAATTATGGAAACTTCTAAAAAATAATTTGCCTATAAATAAATGTATGCTAATTCACCCAATGTTTTAGAATAAAGGAATAGTAAACTTTAAAATCTTTGTTTCTTGCAAATAAAAAATGTTTTTTTTCATAATATTTCAAAGCAAAGAATTAAGATTAAGATATTATCACTAAAAAGTAAAATATTAATGATAATTGATTGCAAAATAAAATAAAATTAAAAAAAAAAAACAAATGTATTTCGGGGTAATATTCTCCAGGTGTCAAATTAAGTCAATTCTATGACAAAATGTAAAACCCTCACCCATATTTGGGATGCAGGACAATGCCTCTGGGGTTTTCAAAGCAGTAGGTGTTGTTGGCATCAACGCAGTGTTCAGCCAGCTTCCTCACAAAGCGACCATCTAGTTCAGACACTTTGAGGCAATCCAGGAAGCTGTCCGCCCAGTAGAGCTTCCTGGCCACCCAGTCAACTGCAAGGCCCTCCCCGTGCAGAACTCCATTGACCACCACCTCTCTGTTACTCCCATTGAAAGACATTCTCTCAATGACTCGGCGGCTCACGTCAATCCAATAGAGGCGTCTGTCGACGCGATCAAAGTCCAGAGCCACCACGCTCGTGAGGCCCTGCAGGATGAGCGAGTAGGCCTCTCCGTCTGTTGAAAGGTTCCTCAGATAGTAGCGGTTGCTGAAGATGAGGTAAGGTGAGATGTTGCTGTTCTGCCTGCAGGTGTGACCGTCCGGCTCTCTGAGGTAACCCGGGGCACACTTGCACACGTATGAGCCGATGGTGTTTTCGCAGATCTGACTGCACACGCTGGGCGTCTTTGAACACTCGTCGACGTCGTCACACGTCTTCCTGTCCGACATGAGATGGTACCCGGGAAGACAGGTGCAAATGAAGCTGGTAGGCGTGTCCGTGCAGTTGTGATCACAGTGGTGAATGGACGGGTCAGTGCATTCATTGATACCTGGAGTTTAAAAAAGAAAGTTTCAAACATGACTGATGATGAAGCAAAAAGAAACTTTTCTCAAGCCACTTTTAAACCTTGTTAATGCTTTTTAGTTACCACTAAAAGCAGATCACCACAGATATCATTAATAAATATTTTTAATTTTTTTTAATATCCATACAAGAAATTGTGACTCATTCTTTTATCGATCCCAAATGAAGAATTCCAGAACATATAATCTAAGTTAGGCAAAAAAAAAAAACACAGGAACATTCTGTCTCCAAAGTAATTTGGATATTCCAACCCCTTCATTTTTTACTTTGAGATTTTGAAATATCTTATCATCAGGTTGTCCTAACATTTATCTGCCTCCATTTGATCCAAAAATTCTCTGCAAGATATCTAATAAGAACATGTTTGGAATCTTTTCTCCAATTTTCTTGGTTCCAAATTTTACTCTCATTCTTTTCCAAGTCCTGTTTAAAATCCTAATGACGAAAATACATAGAAATATTATTTTTTTTAGGGATTTAAAATAGAATCTGTAGATAATGACCAATTATCCTGTAAAGCAAAAGTGAATTTTACGTTTCTAAAGCACGACGGAATATTAAGGCCACAAAAAAAAGCAATATTACAACCTTTTATCTCGTAAATTTTCCACTTTAAATCTAAAAAATTTAATGTTTTTCTTCTTGTTAATTTACGGGAAATAAAGTAATAAATTTAGCTTATGAGTTTTTAAGTCATAAAAATCCGGCTTTATTCTTGTAATGAAACAGTTGCAACTTTTTTCTCATAGATGTACGAGATTTAAAGTTGTCATTTTACTTTTTTTTGCTTGTAGGCTGGCCCTAATACTCTACCGTACTAAAGCAAACTTGTTCATCATAACAAAAAAAGTAGTATTTATATCAGATATCTTAAAAGTGTTAGATTTTGAAAGCTTTGGAGACAAAAAATAAAAATGTTTGCAAAGATGGTGTTTGGAAACAAATTAAAATAGGAAATTTGTCTTTATGGTGGACTTCACCAAAAGTGACACATAAAAATATAACTAAGATCATCTGTAGCCTTCATCAGATTTCATATGATCTGACTAATGAATCTAATATAATTTATTTTATAGGTAAAAGAAGAATTTGAAACAATAAAAAGTTAAACACATACACAAATTAAGTAAATTGTGAATGGGCAGAAATAATTCTGTTTTATTTTTAGTCCCCTCTGGACTCTGTTTTGCCACACACCATATCAAACATGGTAGTGGGAGTATGATGGTGTGGTAGTGCTCTGCTGCTCCAGTTGCCTGGAAGATTGGACCCCTATGCAAAGAGAATTTTGCTGATGAACAAATATGCTGGCAGTCTATGACTAAGCATTTTTGTCTCACAATGAACCAAATTATAAAACCAGGGTGTTAAATGAGTTACTTAAATGAGTATTATCCACGATTCAGTTCAAACTTTGATTTTTGGATCACAATTTTGTATTACAAAAACAACAAAAGAAAGATTTAAAAAAAATTTAATTTGCTAATGAGCAAATAGCAATGAAGAAACACTTTTCAGTTAGCTTATAGTAAGCCTGGTGTAAAGTAATATTGATGATTGCTTCACTTAAAACACCATTAGAAAAATATTTGAGAACCAAAAAAAAAAAAATCTTTTAAATAGTAGTTATTTTCATAAAAATGGGACTATAGCTGTCATAAAAGGGTATTCCAACTGATCAAACATTTCTCATTAGAAACCATAAAGTCGACACTACAAAAAAAGAACTACATCTGCAATCCTTCTCCACTCACCACATCCTTTTTCATCGCTGTTGTCAGAGCAGTCATCGCTCCGGTCGCACACGCGGCTCAGGTCAATGCAGTGTCCGTTTTCACACCGGAAGCTTCCAGGGGGGCAGGTGGGTGCCGGCGTCCGGCACGTGTGCTCCAGCTCATCAGACTCGTCCCCGCAGTCGTTGTCACCATCGCACACGAAATCCTGCGCCACACAGCGGCCGTTCTGGCAGGTGAACTGGTGGGGTTGACACGGCTGATACGTGCAGCCCTGCTCGTCGCTGCTGTCCCCGCAGTCGTTACGCCGGTCGCACCTAAATTTAGAGGAAGTCAGAAAGGAATTTCCAATCATCTTTGGATATATAGTAAACCTGTTCCTAGTGGTTTCTTGATTATGATTATACTGTTTTTAGCTAAAATAAAAAAAAAACTGTCATTTTCTATTCAATAAAATGCAATTTTAAGCTTAATTGTCTTTATATATGCCACTAGAAGATATTTAAAAACACCAAAAACACTATTCATTGGAGTGGGTCTTTAAATCATTTCTTGGATGACACTTATAGCTAACCTGTAGGAGCTCCGTATGCAGAGGCCGTTGCTACAAGTGAACTCATTGATGCCGCAGGATCTGTGTGTGCAGTTCTGATGCTCGTCCAGAGCATCCGCACAGTCTGCATCCCCATCACACACCCAATCACGTGGAATACATTTCCTTTGGGGTGGTTGGTTGTTCGCACAAGTGAACTCCGAGCTTGAACACGTGCGATTGGCTGGAAAAACAGCAAACCTAATGTTAAATATAGACAGTGACATCTTCAGTTAAAATCCAAACATTCCAAAGTGTATTTCAAACAACAGGAAATTCTTCCATCAAATGCGATTGATCCATTTGGCTCGAAGACAGTCTCCTACAGAGGCTTAGGCTGAGCCGAAGTATGCTGCCTCAGGCATCTTATTTTTGAATCACATTCTAGTGAGATATAACAATCCTGAACCGCTCTAAGCCAGGAAGCCAGAGAAAGGAGACACGCACAAAGTAACAAGTGAGGCAGGAAAAATTAGGAATGTCAGCTCCTTGGACTGGAGATCTTCTGTAGGAGACTAAAGGTGCTGGGCTCTGACTGCCTGTGTCTCTCTTCAAAACAATCCCCATTGGTATGCACCTACAAAAGTCAGCGTCCTGAATAACAACAGCATGTGGAAACTCCCCAGCAAAGTCAAAACGTCCTGCAGAGGAAGACTGTGCTCAGTAAAAAAGGAGGGATAGACTGGAAAACCCATACCACAGTTGTGCCTCTGGTCTTCATCACTCATGTCCCCGCAGTCATTGTCCCCATCACAGATCCAAGACAAGGCGATGCACCTGCCATCGTCACATCGGAACTGGTCTGTGTTGCAGGTTCTGATCAGGGTGGCTGCAGAGACAAATGCATTGGATCACAAATGTTGCACCAAAGGTCCAGCCTTTTCAGACCAACTGTAAATGCTTCTTTAATTGCCAATTACTGCAGGTACTTCCTGCAGGCGAGCCTTTCATTAACGAGAAAGGCTCGACACAACCCCGGCAGGGCTTTTAAGATACTCATGGCAGCTTCACATTCTCATGCATGGTGAGCTACCAAAACAAAAGCCAAAAAAGAGGCTCTGTAACCCTTGGTGGACAAAGAGAGGGGGAGGTGCTGTTTGTCCGAGGACATTGAAGGGCGTCACCGCGTAGGAATGTGGCGCACAATGGGAGGCCTGACTGACCACATCCCCAACAAAGAAATACACCACTGACTCGCACTCTCTGCTACATCACTCACAGAAGTCTCTCACACAGACGCAGACTGGCGGACAGGCACCTTCACACAATCATCAAGCAGCTGATAATGGCGAGGAGGGGGGCAGCAGCGGGGCGAAACAAAGCCAAAAGCCCCATTCTGGGTGTGAGAGCATTGTGTGACACTCACTGCAGGAGAGGGGTTCATCAGAGCCATCGGAGCAGTCAGATCCTCCGTCACAGTACCAGTGGGCGGGGATGCAGCGGCCGCTGGAGCAGCGGAACTCACTCACGGAGCAGGTGGAGGAGGCTGCTCACGACACGGGGAAAAGAAGCAAACTTTTTAAGCTGTAACAAGACTGATTTCTTCCATCATGCTCTGACCACAACAGATTCAAGATAAATCTGGAATTTCTCGCCTTTGTTCTTGACAATCTACAAGAGAAAAAAATAGTTTTTTTAAACTAATAGTGTTTCTTCATATTAAAATGTTATTGATAGTCATTAAAGTACAAGCATATTTTTCTTTTCCAGCTCCAATCCACTTTTATCTTTCAATATTCCTTTCTTCTTATCAACATTATTGGAAATAAATTCCCATTCCATAGTTATTCTGTGAGAATTACATGATCCATTAGGAACCCAAATAATTGACTGTCTGGTTAATTAGGATATTTAAAGTCCCACTCCAGCCACCTTTTGATTTATTCTCAAAGTGTTCCAAAAGGGTCTTTTAATCACGAGTATGCTGTTTTTAAGGAAAATGAAAAAACAAAAAACTATAATTTTCTAGCGCGCATAGTTTCTAGTATTTGTTTACACATTCTCCCGATAGCTTACAGCCTTTTACAACCCCAACATAACATTACTGGAGCAACATAAATGGCGATCAATATTAGATCTATCCATTCATACAATTTTGAGCCAGATGACAGCTCAGATAAGGAAAACGAAGATGGATTTTTCTTAAACAGCATTTTTCCATATGCTTATGATTCACAATTTACATATTGATATTCAGACATGCAAAATGCCACAGGAACATGTAAATAACACCAAAAACACATTATTCATTTGAAGATGTCTTTAAAGTTTTCCTAAAAATATAGATTAACATCTTAGAAACATTTTTTCTTTCAATTGTGCATGTTAAAGGAAACTGATGAAGCCGGTGTTTTTCACTTTAACATTACTTCAACTTGCATTCACCATGGAAAAGTATTTAGTATAATAATAGTTGCACACATTGTATTTTGTTTTTTCAATAATTGGGTTAATTCTACTGCCTTTTTTTTCCTATTTTATCTTTGTGCACTTTAAGACAACCGCATTCCTTAGGAATTCATTTATCTCTCTTATAAGAAGAGGTTTGCCTGTTTGCAGAAGTACAAATGCCAGATTTTTGTGTCTCTCACAAATAGGAGTTCTTTAAAGCCCCAAATGACAGGTACATCTAGGGATGGCTTATGTGTGGAGAACAAGTTTTGACTTCAGCTTTATGTTCCACTCCATGCATTTTGGACATCAGCACTAAAGCCTTGTTACCACTCAGCAGTCCGGTGCGTCCGGTCTGGTAAGGAGTAGTACAGTAAGGACCAGTTAATTCTGGAGAGCGTTTCCACTCAGTTACGCCTCGCTTCTACTGAGTGGTTTGTTTTCATGGCGCATGCATGGTGTAGATCGTTAGCGTGTTTTTGCACTGTCGTGACTAGAAAAGCAACAACAATGGAGGTCATCCAGCAGCTCGTCTTTTTCTTGCTTTACTTTTTGTACATTGTTCATAACAGGAATTTAATGTTGTTTGAAAGAAGATTGCAGGTGACAAAGAAGAAGGAAAGGAAAGAAGAGGAAATCTGAATCGCTGGCTTGGCGATATACTGGTGCTTAGGGCTGGGCGATATGACGATAAAAAACCGTGTACGATATCCAAAGCTGACGATAGGTCATTTTTAAGATATCGTTATATCGCGA
>NC_050532.1:18524492-18543316 GCF_002922805.2 Oryzias melastigma
CACAAATAGGAGTTCTTTAAAGCCCCAAATGACAGGTACATCTAGGGATGGCTTATGTGTGGAGAACAAGTTTTGACTTCAGCTTTATCAAGTCAAGTCAAGTCAAGTCAAGTAGGCTTTTATTTGTCAAATATGATGAGTACAGGGCATACAAAGCACAGATGAAATTTCTTCCTCTCTCCTCCCTTTGTGCAAACAGCAACACTAATTACAGTAATAATAATAATAATATTAAGAATATTAAGCATGTTTCACTCCATGCATTTTGGACATCAGCACTAAAGCCTTGTTACAACTCAGCAGTCCGGTGCGTCCGGTCTAGTAAGGAGTAGTACAGTAAGGACCAGTTAATTCTGGAGAGCGTTTCCACTCAGTTACGCCTCGCTTCCACTGAGTGGTTTGTTTTCATGGCGCATGCATGGTGTAGATCGTTAGCGTGTTTTTGCACTGTCGTGACTAGAAAAGCAACAACAATGGAGGTCATCCAGCAGCTCGTCTTTTTCTTGCTTTACTTTTTGTACATTGTTCATAACAGGAATTTAATGTTGTTTGAAAGAAGATTGCGGGTGGCAAAGAAGAAGGAAAGGAAAGAAGAGGAAATCGGAATTGCTAGCATAGCGCTATACTGGTGCTTTCTAATGTCATCATCACTTTCAGTCAATCAGCGGATGGCTACAGCGAGTCCACCCCAACCGTCCAGTTCTATTTTTCTATGAACGAATGGGGGCCTTAAAGAGGTACTAATCAGAACGGTTTAATCGGTCTTTTTTACAATGGAAACGCTCAAAATACTGGATTAAACTAGACTGTACCTTACTGGACTGCTCAGTGGAAACAAGGCTTAAGAGAACCAAAGGTAAAGTACAGCGCTACACAAAAGCAAAAAGCATCAAACTTAATTAATCATGATTGTTTTAATCCAATTCAATCCAGATCGATTAAAGTAGGTCAGATCGTGTCAAATGTATAACAGATTACAAAACATTAAACAGACGGGTTTTTGGTGCAATTCCCCCACTGAACAAGCACAAGGTGACAGAAGAATTAAAAGCCAAGCACTTAAACAAAATACTGTATTATTTCTAGAAAAGTTCTTCAAACTTACCACAGTGGGTGGGGCTTTCATCGCTCATATCTCCACAGTCATTGTCTCCATCACACAAGTATGAACGTGGAATGCAGATGTTGGTGGACTGGCATTTTGTTTGCTCTGGTTGACAGGTTCTCTCCGCTGAAATAATGACAAATCAAAATATCTTTCATGTGTTATCAAGGATTTTAAGGACCTTTGTGACCAACTCGGACACTCACGGCAGTTTTGCTCATCAGAGGTCCCATTGTCATAGCAGTTGTTAATGCCATTGCAAACGTAGTCCTTTGCGATGCAGCGCCCATTGTTGCAGGTGAACTCTGTATTGGGGTCACAGGGTCTGAATAGACAGCCCACTTCATCGCTATTGTCTCCACAGTCGTCGTAGTGGTCACAGCGGTAGTGGTAGGGAACGCACCGGCCATTGCCACACGTGAACATTGTCGGCTCGCAAGTGTGGAAGGCTGCAAATCAGAAACTGAGGGGGTCACAAATCATGACAAGAGCAGAGGAAATACTCTGGCGCTAACAGCTCATTTTACCTGACAAGGCAATAAAGGAAGACAGCAGCTGTGGAACTGCATGCAAAGACAGCACATTGATTCATCCATTAGTAATTATTTCTGTTATTTGTTTTAGGGAGGAGATTGTCAGCAAATTAAATCAGAAAGAGCAAAAATACAGACCAGCACGACTGACGACTCGGTTATGTCCTGAGATGGAAATTTGAAGGCAGAACATGAGCATTGTTAGTTTGTTAGTAACAGTACAGGACAGTACTGCAGACGCACAGAAGAAAGAGAGCCTCTAAGAAAGCTTAGATCATGCAGACTGGAGGGAAACACAAATCTAGCCTACCGCAGACTCTCTCCAACTCGTCGCTTCCATCCCCACAGTCGTTGTCGTTGTCACATTTCCACAGGGCTCGAATACAGCGGCCATTCATACAGGTGAACTGGCCGGGCTGGCAGCGAGTCCCGTTATCAGGGATACAATACTTGTTGTCAGCCAGGTACCAGTTCCCCCCTGATGGACACTGGCACTCGGCTCCGTTAGGTCCTGAGAGCACAACATTTTTTCAAAATGTGCACCATGAATTACTGTGCTGCTAACAAGTTAAATGTTTAAACCTGGTGTGCAGATGTGGCTGCAGCCACCATTAAACTGCTGACAGGGACTATCACACTGCTGCTGCTTCCTGCTGGCTAATACGTGGATGTCCATCGGGCGAGACGGAAGGTTCTGGATCATGACTCTCTGGTCCGACCCATCGTGCTTGTTGGCCCGGTAGATGCTGCGGGTGTTCCAGTCGGTCCAGTAGATGAACTGGCCAAACATGGTCATGGCAAATGGATAGATGGCCGTGCTGACGATGACCTCACGATTGGATCCCGTGAGAGAAGATCGCTCAATCTTCTGCCTAAAGGTAATTAATGGTAAAAGCTTTAACAGAGGAAGAACAAAACAACAGATTTCGTTTGCAACTTTTATCAGATCTTACAGGCTGGCGTCTGCCCAATAAAGTCTTTCATCTTCATAGTCCAGGGTCAGACCGTTTGGCCAAACCAGAGAGCTGTTCACAATTTCTGTTCGAAAGTTTCCACCCAAAGTGGCTCGCTCAATCTTTGCGTGGATTCCCCAGTCTGTCCAATACATGTATCTGTAGAAAAAGTCAAAACATCCTTAAAATCAGCACAATGACAAATGCAGAGAAAGATGTAAAGTTGTCGTACCCCCTGCAGGGATCCAGCATGATGGCCCTCGGCCTGGACACATGGGCAATTACAGTTCTTTGAGAACCATCCACAGATATAGAGCTGATGCTCTGATTGACAAAGTCACTGTAGTAAATTCTTTTGTTTATCCAGTCATAAGCAATTCCATCCGGAGCTCCAAGATCTGTCAAACCACAGACGTGATATTATCACTCTTATAGCACTTATAAATAACCATACTAGAAGCAAAACTGACCGGATGCAATCTCAACAGGAGCTGAGGTGGGAGATGATATGCTGATGTAGCTGATCTTGCTCGATCCTGCACCAACGCTTTGTGTGAAATAGATTCTATTGTCTGTGAGGTCGAAATCCAGAGCCACTGAGGTACGAGGCACATTGACGACAGGAAAAGGCACTGCGTGATCTTCAGGATCAAGTCGCAAGCTGCGCACTGTGCTCTCAGTGGTATATATGAGGTAGTCGTCTCTGGACACTACGCACTCCTCTCCGTCTGCTGCCAAGTCTCCAAAAGCACAGCTGCATTTTTTCATCAGAGCACCAGAACTGGAGCCTGGGAGGGCAAAGCAGAAATGGGCACAGCCTCCATTGGCCTCCATGCAAGGGTTGTGGTTAAGCTCTTGGGCACTGGTGGGCTGGGCTCGCTGGTCGAAGACGGTAACATCTCTCAACATGTTGATGTTGTCCCTAATGACAGCAGGCGCCTCCGTGCTTCCTGGCTCTTTGCTTGCTTGGAAAACCTTCTTGAGGTTTCTATCCACCCAAACGATGCTGTTCTCAAACACCGTAATACCATAAGGAGTGGGGTACCGACTGCCGTACCTCACTATTTCAGTCTCCCCTCCTTGTGGGTTGATTCGGGCAATCATGTCAAGAGAGTCATCCACCCAGTAAATGTAGCCAGTTCTCCAGTCCAGGGCGAGACCTCGAGGAGTGATGATCCCCGAAGACACTAAAACTGTGCGGTTTGTTCCATCCAAAAGGGCTCGTTCAATTTTGGGGTGCTGTCCATAATCAGCCCAAAACAAAAATCTATTTCGAGGGTCCACAACAAGGTGGCGCGGCATGTCCACCTGGGTCTTGATCAACACCCGACGGTACGTTGTATTAATGCGAAGCACCTCAATGTACGTCTCAGTCAGGAAAGCATTGGTGAAATATAAATTATCTGAAAAGAAATCGTGTAAAAATTGGGGTTAAAGTGTGGAAAAGCTGTTTAGTAAAAAATGTAAAAAGCTTAAACATGTTTTTTTTAGGTCAACAGTTCCAGCAACCTTGTGTAGACCATCTAAAACCGGGGTTTCAAACTCAATTTACCTTGGGGCCACTGAATGCAATCTGGCTGAAGTTGTATGGTGTTCCATTTGAGCCAAAAATATGTTTTTGCGTCTACGGTCTATATCTTTGGTCCATTGTCTATGTCTATTGAACAAGTTTATTGAACATTTGTTCATGTCTACGTACCATAAAGCAATATTTTCTGCATGTCCTGTGAAACAACAAGAGCCAACGCTACCAACTGTTGCCAAGAACTTCTCTGAGGACCAGATCCAACGACAATAGCAAATGCAAAGTTTTACACATAAAGCAAGCTGGAACATCACAAAGCAAATACAAAGCTATTATCAAAGAAGCGTGGGCACACAGAACATATTCCTTAGTACATAGACATGAACAAATGTGCAATAAACTTGTCCAGTGGACATAGAAAATGGACGCAAAAACACATTTTTAGCACAAATGGAACCCCATACGGAACTGGCTGCATGTATTGAGAAAATTACGTGCGAATAGTCACTTTCTAAAAAAAAGTAAGGAGTTCATTAATGTGGTTGGGGGGGTTCCCTGCTTAAAGCCTGGTCAATGTCACGCCCTCAAGAGCTATATATCCCACCGTGATTGGTTGGTTCGTCAGCCCTGCACACAGCACTGTAAAAGTGCCATTCATGCAAAACACTACACTAACATTAAAATTTCATATTAAAGCGGGAGCCAAAAAATTTTGTCTTGGGGGCCCGTCATTTAAAGTGTGAAACAACATGACCCTTAAAAAAAAAATCGCTTTATGGCAAGTGTTCTTGCCATAAGTGGGACTTCCTTTGTTTAATTCAATGTGCTTTCTGTGAGATCAATTTTGAAATAATTTATATAAATCTTTGACATCAATGTAAAAAGTTCTTAAGGGTCCTATATCATGCAAAATCAACTTTTTTTAACTTTTAAGTGTATTATAATGTTAATTCCTCACAAAAAACAACCCAAAAGTGGTATTTTTCTCCATTCAGGCATCTCTGAGCAGTCCTCTAAAACCCTGCGCTTTGAGCACCAGCTCCTCCCAGTCCACAAAAACAAGCGGCTTCTCACATTGTGATGTCGCAAAGTGGGAACAGCCCCTTCCCAGAAGCCATCTGCACCACCTCCAGGATAACATAAACATACTTTCTCAGCAGGGCTAACGGTAATCGCTAAAACAATAACGATAACGAAAACAATAAACTACAGTTTTTATAATAGTTCATTGCAAATTTATTTGGAAGTGTATTTTAAATTTTAAAATATTTGGGAAAAGTTCCATGAAAAACTTTATTACCAATCTATGGACATTTTGAAGTCTGTGCAAGACTTTAAAATTAACATAGTTACAATTGCAAAACATAGATTTAAAAAACATGGAGGTGAAGTCTTAAATTAAGTCAAGTCATGCCTCTGATTATTATTTTACTAACCAAAAGGTCAACATTTTTGGAACTTCAATCCCAGTGGTTGGTAATGAATTATATTCTATTTAATATTTTTATTTTTGCTATCTCACTTTAGAGCTTAAAACATGAAAACTTTAACCTTTCAAAAGAGTATTTTTTTTAACTTTTATTTTAATTTCAGCTTCAATAAAGCATAGTTTTGTGAAATACAGAAGCTTACCTGCAGCCCAATCTACAGCAATTCCTCGTATCCCATTGCGTCCTATTCCAGACGTTACAAGGCTACGTAATCCTGAGCCATCCGGCTTTATCCGTCTGACCCCATTCTGTATTGCCACAGTGCTGCTGAAGTCACACCAGTAAATGAAACTGGAGGCCATGTGGACATCAATGTGTAAAGCATTACGCCCTGAAAGACGAGACATTTTAACGGTTCATGCTCTTTCCGGTGGAAATTTAACAGAACTGCATCACAATCAAACATATATAAATAGTTAAAGTTGCTGACCTCTTCCAGCCACAGGGACCATGGCCTCGGAGTGATCTGACCCCTCCAAACTGAAGCCCTTGATGGCAGACAGAGTAGAGATAACAACGTAGGACTGGTAAGGCGCGCAGGTTCTATTGTCTGCATTGAGTTTGAAGCCTGTTGCGCACGCGCAGGTGAAAAGGCTCTGTGGCCGAGGCAGACAGAGCTGCTCACACGATCCCTGATTGTTTGTGCAACCGTTCGATGTACCTGCAGACGCTGAGACACAACACACAATGAAAAACACAAGAGGCACCAATTGGTACTCTTAAACGCTGTGAAAAAAATGGGTTCTTGTGTTCCTTACTTTGTCGAAAATGAACTTTCAGAGCCCTTAGTCCTGCCATGTTGTTTCTTAACACAACCTTGTTGGCGCCTGTAGACTTGTCCACTCGCTCTATGACCTCAAAGTCACGGTCCGTAAAATACAGGAAGTTCTGATAGACAGTTACCCCCCAGGGGTGAGACAGGCCTGATACTACGGTGATGCGGTTGCTTCCGTCTGGATCCCCACGTTCAATCTGTAATAATTCAGAGACTTGTCTGAATAATTACAGAAATCTAAAACAATAACACACAAAGCATAAATATCCCATCATGGGGTGCACCTTGCCAGTACTTGTCACAGCCCAGTACAGCTTGTTTTCTTGGATGTCCACAGTGAGGAACTCAATGTGATCCAAGTTGTCAGTAAACAAGATGACTGGGTTTTGACCGTCCATGTCTGCAGATGCCACTTTGGCCGGGATCCCACTCTCCGTTCCCTGGTCTGTCCAGTACAGTTTGCTTAAGAAGATACAGAACAGCATGTAGAGTTAGAGTTTCAATATTTTTATCTTTTAAAGTTACCAATGAATTTAAGAAAAATGTGCTTTCTTTGAAGTTATTCTTGTGGCTGCTTTCTCATGATTAAGGACATAAATAAAAAAAATAAGATTAAATGCATTTCTGAGTTGTTAGTACGAAACATGAAAAAAAGCCTGTAGTTCTGCTCTATTCTGATGCATTCACTTGCAGACATCAGATCCATGTACATCTTTGTTTTCCTCATCTGAACTGGCATTTGGCTCAAAACTCCCCGGTTAGATAGCTCCAATATTGCTTGCCGTTTTTGTTGCACCGCTAATGTTAGGTTGGGGGTGTGAGGGGCTGTAAGCTAGTGGGAGAGAGCGTAATTAAAAAGGATGAGGATAAATGAAGGCAGGCTTACTCCATGCCAACAGTATCGTCTAAATCTCTGAGACAAATTTCTGATGAACTTGTGTCGCTCTGCAGAAACTATGTCATAGAAAACAAGACAGTTTTTTTTGGATTTTGGCTAAAAACAGCAAAATCATAATTAAAAGACCACTGGGAACACCTTTAAAATGGATAACAAGAGGATTGGAGTGGGACTTTAAATAGTTGTAAATAGGAATGTGTATTGGCTAGAGTCTGGCAATAAGATACACATACTGATACGTGCCTCATGATATGAGAGTATAACTTACAGAGTATGACTACTAAATATCACCTAAATATTAATACATCTTTCATTGTAATAAGATTGTAACATTTATTTGGTTTAGTGATCACAACATTAGGTACTGCAAATCTTTTTTGTATACAAGTTGCATTTACCCACAAATTCATGGTGCTTTTCTTTTGGTAAATTAAGAAACATTTGTTTTTAAAGGGTACAGTCAACATTAGCTGACTGAACTTTTAACACAAGCTGGTTCTTGCAAGATCTTCTCAAATATTTTTTATTGCAATCCACTTTGCATAAATACTGCTATTGATTGTGATTGAGGCTTTATGGCTCTTTAGAGTGTTAGTTGAACTCCTTTACACCTCAGTGTTTGGGGACTCTTTACCGAGCCAATGTAAAGAGACTCTTACCCTCGAACTGGATCCACCGCAATGCCAATAGGACTCCCAGCGCCAGTCGGAGAGCCATCGTTTGTGATCAAAGTTCTCCTGTACTGTATCTCACCTCTTAACTTTAAAACCTATAAAAAAAAGGTTGTTTTCCTGGATATGTGACACCATTTATTTTCAACATTTACCTGATCATATAACTCACCTCTATAGCTTGTGCTCCTGGATTGGTGTAGTACAGGTTCTCGGTAATCCAGTCCAAGGCCAGGCCAACAGGTGAACCAAGGATGGCTGCCGGAGCAAACTCCTCTCTGTTGGTACCATCAGACTTCACCCTGTGGATCTCACCCTAGTAACAAATGACAGACATTACCCCTAGTTAGTAGTCAATATGTGGTGAGTTAACCTTAATCTCATGAGACAAATTATTATCTGAAGTGGGATGCTTAAACTTCTATTTGATTTGCTGCAAGAATTTACTTACAATGATGTGTTTAAAAAAAAAAAAAAAAAAACTTTTACTTACTGGATGTTCCACCCAGTATATGATCTGTTCGGTGTCATCAAAGTCAACATCATAACCATTTTGAAGACCAGCGACCGGAATCATGACATCATTGCTCTTCTCCTCTGGATTCAAGGGAATGCCTAAGATGATGCTGTCTCTTACGACCACCAAAAACGGATCCTCAACTGGACAAAAATAAAAAAACACATTTTAAACAATTTATAAAAACATGATCAACTAATATGAAAGCTAGTAATACATAAAGTATAAAAATTTGGTGCAAGTGTAATAAAATGTCTTTATCTATAAAAATGATAAAGTCCCACAGGACGATGTGCTTCGTCATCAGAGATTAGAGTCAGTGAATGCTTGTGGGGCATTTTCATTCTTGAAGTATCGTTAGCTTCGGGGGGTGGGGGGGTTGTGTTCTGGTTGCTTTGGCTGGAGTTGAAACCTGAGATGAGATAAGCTGCTGACCTCGGGCGGACTTCTTGGACTTTGAATTAAAGGTCCCTTGTCTTCTTAAGGGAGCGAGACACGCTTATATGATTCCTAATATTCATGAAAGGAAGTCCAGTTTATGAGACAATTTAAATGGGAGGCTGTTGACAAGTGCCCTGGGACCATTAGCAGACAAATATGCCCGCAAGAGACAAATCTCATGAAAAAAAGAAGAAAAAATAGAGAATTGTGTGTTTATATGACATCACAAAAGATGATAGAATTTTTAGGACAATAAATACCTATTAAGTAGTAGTTTTCTTTGTTCATCAGGCTAAGTCAGGGGTGTCAAACTGAATCGCACAAGGGGCCAAAATCCAAAACACACCTTAAGTCGCGGGCCAAACAGGATAAACATTTATTGAACACACTAAAACTACATTTTTAAAACTTTAAAACCGTGACTTTTTTACATAATCATGAACTGGATACATAGCATTACCTGCGATAATGCTAGTGTGAATGCTAATGCTGATAGCTGAAGATGCTGCAGCTAAAAACGCTAAAACTAATAGCTGATATCACTGAAGCTAGTAGGTGAAAATACTGAAGCTGATTGCCAGCTAAAATATTAGCTAAATACAAAAAAAAATAAAAAACTTAGGTTAGCCAAAACAGCTAGCATAAAGCTGAAATATTGGTTAAATTAAAAAAAAAACTGAAAAAAGCCTTAATTACCCAAAACAGCTAGCATGTTGCTGAGATATTAACCAAACTCCAAAATAGCCTAAAAAAACTGAAAAAAGCCTAAATTAGCCAAAACAGCCAGAATGTAGCTAAAATATTAGCTAAATTTCAAAATAGCTTAAAAAATCTAAGTAAATACCAAAATAGTCCAAAAAGCTAGCAGAAAATCAACCTAAACCTTATATAACTTTAAATATTTTACTCTCCATAAAATATATGTTGTCAAAATCATACAAGATTAGAAATAAGCGCAATATAACATCGGGCCATTAATAACAATAAAATAAAATGATCTGGAGGGCCAGATATAATTACCCGGATGGCCGGATCCGGCCCACTGGCCTTGACTTTGACACATGTGGACTAAGTGATTTCCTCCTTATGCATACCTCTGGTACAGGTGAACTGGTCTTCTGCCAGTATCCAGCCGGAGTGGCAAGCACACGAGTAGTATCTTGGTCCCACAGCAGATAGCAAGCAAATATGAGTACAGGGACTCCTCAAGCAGTGATTTTCACCTACAAAGTAATCAAGCACACATTCAAAAAGAGGCAGGTACATCCTGTATGCTTGCAGAGTTTGCCATACCTGCAGGCTGTCTGGTTGGATGGACTGCTACTAGTCCCATAGGCTGAGGGAGGTTGAACAGCATCGCTGTCTGGTTCTCCCCATGCCACTTATGAGCTCGCATCACTCGGTTGATGTATCTGTCGGTCCAATAGACAAAATCCTCAAAAATGGTAATTGCGTGGGGGTGTTGCAGTACCTTTTCATAGAGAGTAGCAAAAGGAAAAAAAGTGTATCTTACAGTCTATTCAAGTATAAAATACTTATCAGTATTACCGAATAAAGTGGGTAAAATGTCTCAACACTCACCAAGTCACTGGCCAAAACTTGCTTCCTATTATTGCCATTATAATCACAGTAGTCGATAAAATCCAAGTAGGCATCAGCGAAGTACAGCAAATTGTTTGGATAGTCTATGGTTAGACCGTTGGGCCAGTAGAGTTTGCTGCTGACGATGATAGTCCTCAGCTTCCCATCCATGCTGGCCTTTTCAATGCGAGGGTTCTGTCCCCAGTCGGTCCAAAACATTAGATGTGCGCTGAAATATGGAGTTGAGATTGCAGCAGTTATTAATGGAAGGAAAGGAAAACCCGTCACCTCAAATGAAACCTCTCTGACCTTTCTCTGGGATCCAGCACAAGCCCTCGAGGGTTGGTGATATTCTCGCTCAGTAACACGGCCCGATGGGTGCCGTCCAGCTTAGACACCTCGATGGTTTCCAGCACATAATCCGTCCAGTACAAGTTCCTGCCCACCCAGTCCACAGCGAGGCTCTCCGTCACAGTCACTCCACTGTCGAAGATCTGTGCACAACACGTCCATCCGCTGTTCAATACAACTCTAAAGATGAATAAATATTCTCTTTGTTGTTTATGTCTTACCACTACTCTGTCACTGCCATTCATATAAGAACTCCAGATTCTATCCTGGCTTGTATCAGACCAAAACACCCGGTCGGTGACAGAGTCGAAATCCAGCGCCACGATGTTGCGTCCGTCTCGAATCAGAGACCGAATCACATTCGGTTGGGTGGTTATGTCATCTTGCATGATCTGATTTCTGCTGGCAACTAGTAGGAATGCTTGTCGAGAATCTGAAAAACACAAAAAAACCCAAATCTTTTCTCTCTGCCTTGTTTCATGCTAATAAGTGCGCTTACCCATTTTTGTGTGGACGGTTGCCCTACAACAAGACGGTTCAATAGACCCTCTTCTCAAATAACAATCTTTTGGGAATGCGCCTTTCTTCAGATAAAGTCCTATTGTGTTGCAGAGCCTTTCAACATGTTATCAGTGGGGAAGAGGTGCTCATGTCAGGCGCTCTCCCCATAAACACCCCTTTGTGTGTGATTATATCCTAATTACTCTGTTGATGGGCAGTGAGTGACACGTGTTATTTGGCTTATCTTATGAAATCTGAGCAGCAAAGAAATATAAGGGAGAAGACAGACAGTGGGGCAGTCTTGTTGTCTGTGGGGGCTTGCCCCCTCTTTATTGGGGTCTCTTCCTTACAGGCGGAATTGAGAAAACAAAGCTGCGTTTCATGTCAAAACTCAAAACACTGGATTCATCATTTTACCATCAGCTGCATATTCCACACATATAGAGTCCTCACCTGAGACCTTGCAGGTACGCTGGTCTGCTTCGAGAGTGTAACCCTCCTGGCAGTGACAGCGGAAGGAGCCTCTTTCATTAAAGCAGTGCTGGCTGCACAGTCCCGGAGGATTACACTCATCTATGTCCACACAGGTTTTGGAGTCGTTGCTGAGTTGATAACCCACAGGGCATGTGCACTGCGCCCCAAACGGGCCCTGAATGCAACCGTGTGTGCAGCCGGCATTGTTGTCGGAGCAGCTCTCTTGATCTGAGTCAAAAGCAGGAACAAGGTCAGTCATCGGAAGTCATCTCCTAAATGATGACAGATGAAGCAATAACTACTTTTAGAGCTGCTGTCAATACTAAGTTTATATTTAATTGTGGTAGCACAATGATTTAAAAAAATCAATGACAAAATAATTAATGAATCGGATCTACTTGCAACATTTCTACCAATGATTGAGAGTTTGTTCCTACCTGGTAAATGCTCATCTGACAGTTGTGAGAAAGGCAAGGAGGGGAAATCACAGATAATTTTCAGGTTAATACACGACAAATCACTCACATGCTTGATTCTAACACAAAAATCTGAAGACAGATGACATTAAAAGACGTTTCTTCAAAATAAAAGCATTCACATCATTGAGAAAGTGATCCTGTTGGTGTGAAAATGTTGCTCAAAACAAAGCAATTAGTTCCTGATCTTTACAAAGAAGAGTACGAACACTTACTGCAAAGAGGGGACTCATCGGCTCCGTTTGGGCAGTTGGGAGTGTTGTCACACACTGTGGTGATGTTAATGCAAAGGCTGTGGCCGGGGCACTGCCACTGATAACTGGGACATCGGAAAGGTGGCGTGGGGCAGTCTCTTTCGTCGCTCATGTCCCTGCAATCGTTGTCTCCATCACAAATCCAGCTGCGCAAAACGCAGTTGCCGTTGTCGCAGCGGAAGAGCGAGGAAGCGCAGGTGCGAGGCGGGCAGGCGTGGTGTTCGTCACTGCCATCCTCGCAGTCTGGGTGGCCGTCACACTCCCATGTAGACGGCACGCAGCTTCCATCTGACTGGCACTGGAACTCACTCTCATGGTGGCACATCCCCGGAGGTCTGGTGGCTGACAGAGACATGAATGAGAACATTATTTGAAAAAAAGAAACTAAAATTATGCGAGACAAAGTTACACTAGAACCATTTCAACACTTACGACAGTTTCTCTCATCTGAGCGATCGCTGCAATCGAAGACGCCGTCACATCGATAGAAGGAGCTGATACACTGGTGACCATTGGCACACTTGAATTCATTCGCAGTGCAGTTGTAACCTGATCAATTTATAATAGCAAGTTAGTTAGGATGTGAACTATCAGTGTTTCCTGATTGTTGTGCAAATGAAAAAAATTAGGAAGCTCAATAAAAATTTGGTTAAGAAGTATTCTAAATCCAGAAAACCACTCACTGCAGCCCTGCTCATCGGCTCCGTCCACACAGTCCCTGTCCCCATCACAAACATAGTTGGGATCTATGCATCGGTGGTCAGGACACTGAAACTGCTCTGGATGGCACGTACTTCCTGCATCTGTTGGCACACAATTCCACACACTAACATGAACTTCTGCCTCCTCTCTATTCATTTTAAAAATGATAAAAACATTGAGCACATCTTTAAAAATAGACAACTAATGCATCACTAATGAGTGCGCCTCTTTATCCACAGCACATTCCTGCCTAATCTCATGACATAAATACATAAATCAGGCAAATTTGATTTCTTTGTGAGAGATTCATCATATTTTTGTATGGCTGCCTGATAAAATTGCCTGTTTTCCAGCTCTTTCTGCCCTGCTTGCTGCTGATCAGGTGACTCAAATATTTTCACATTCTGACTGACTGAACGCACCCGACGCAGGTAATAAGCAGCAAGCAGGACAAAAGTTAGGCAGCCCTGATTTAAAGGCATCTGCTTGTGAAAATCTACATTTTCAGGAACCAAGAGACTATTTTCTGTCTATTTCAGCTCAGAGGTGCTAAAATGATTTTTCTTTCATAAAATTTTGATTTAAAAAAGCTTAATTGTGATAAACTCACTGCAGTCTGCCTCATCTGAACCGTCCCCACAGTCATTATCCGTGTCACAGCGCCAGGTGTGCGGGATGCATCTGTGGTTGGCACAGGTGAACTGATTGGCGGGACACGTTCCAGGAACTTTAGTGGGACAGTTGATCTCATCGCTGTCATCCAAACAGTCATTGTGCCCATCACAGCGCCATCCTACCGGCACGCAGCGCTGATTGGCACAAGTGAAGGCAGACGGGGAACATGTGGTGTCTAGAGGGAGAAAAAAAAATGATGATTACATTTTAAAACTGGTGTTATTTGCTTAAAACTGAGTGAGCTTAATGAAAGTAAAAATTACTGTTGACTCCACAGCTCATTTCATCACTGTTGTCATGGCAGTCATCAACACCATCGCATCTGTAGCTGCTTGGGACACATTTGCCGTTGCTGCAGGAGAAGGAGTTGGCGCCGCACTGAAGGGTGGGAGGTTCGTTTGAGGGGTCGTCAACACACGTCTGCTGGTTAAGTGACAATTTCATTCCATATGGGCAACCACAGACTCTCTGAGAGCCAGGAGCTGGGAAGCAGAAGTGGCTGCAGTCCCCATTGGGATATGTGGGCCTGTTGCAGAAGTTGGAACCTTGGAGAAAGAATGAAAGTCAACTACGACAAATGTGGTTAAACGGTGTAGAGAAAAAAGCCACTGACCAATTTGAGAGTTGGAGTTGAAAGACTTGACATGCATGATGTGACTGATTCCTCTTCTGATGATGACCATCTCCCCACCATCACTTTTGCGCACACGCACAATCCCACCCAGACGCCAGTCAGTAAAATATGCGTATCCTTTAGGAGAGAGCAGGAACACAATTTAGCTTTCATGGGTGTACAAACAATAACTATAGTGTTGATATGATCATAACTACAGCAAGACAAAAAGATTAAATGAGGAAATGAGAAGCCTTGCCTTCAAAAATGGTGAGCCCAAATGGATGTGAGATCTGGGTGATGCGATCCAGAGACAGTCTGTTGCGGCCATCAAGGTTGCTGTGCTCAATTTTGTCAAAGAAAGCGTCCACCCAGTAGAGACGCATTGCACTGGATGGTGACCAAAGTAGAAAATACTTTAGAATTTAGATTTCCTCTACAAATATAAATATTTCTGGGTTTGGAAACACATAAAACCACTTTCCAAACTAAGTCTCACCTCCAATCAATGGCAAGGCCATTTGGCCAGCCCAAGGTGGTGTTTACTATCGACACAGCATGTGACCCGTCGCCCCAAGCTCTCATGATCTTTGCTGGCCGATACCAGTCAGTCCAAAAAATGTACCTGGAGGAACAAAGTGGGTTAATTATTTTTTATCCAAGTGTGTTCACACCTAAAGACCACTATATAGTTTTTGAAGAAGTTTATTTTGATGCAACCCTTTTTCATTTAAGCCTACTTCTTAGTGTTACTCACAATACTGCAATTCACTCTCAGCTAATCTCAAATGCAGGAAAACAGACGCCTTATGACTGTAACAGCCTGTTCTAAACAGGAATTCCTGCGGGGGGCAGGGGTTATTTCAGGATAGTTCCTGAATCCTTTCAAACTTAAGATATATAGTTATTTTGCACAGGTCTGATTTGATTTATTGGTTTATTTTTAAGCATTGATTAAAGACAATACAAGAAAACCCCACATATATATCAAACTCATTACAAAAATAACAAAATGTGTTGAAAAAAAAAGAAAAATTAACATAAATGTAAGAAAAAAATAATTGTGTCTCCTAATCATAAACAGAGATTTTGGCAGTTACCCAAACAATAAACACTAAGGTCACATTAGATTAATTAAATATGGTAATTATTAACTAAAGTCAGGCAGAGTTTGATGATCTAACGGTTAGATCAGGTTAGAATAGAAAGAGTTCTTGAAACAATAACATAAATGTACCTAAAATACTTTTTTTATCATAAGACATCATTGAAAAGTAAATACATTTGTTTAATAAAGGTGATAACAATTGTAAATAAATTGTCTTGGGTTGTAATGAAAAAGGAAGAAAAAAAGTAGATCATGCAAAACAACCTTTTTTGAGTTTTTAAGTGCATTTGAATGTTAATTCCTCACAAAAAAGCAACCCAAAAAGCTGTATGTTTGCTTCATTCACACATCTCTAAGCATTTTTCCAAAACCCTGATCTCTGAGCACCAGCCCCTCTCAAACCACAAAAACAAGTGGGTCCTCACATTGTGATGTCACAAAGTGGGGAACAGCCCCTTCCAGGAATAATCACTGCCCCAAGGCTAACACACACACACCAACTTTCACCGCGGAGCTAGCGGTGATCAGCTAATACTGGAATTTTACAAAATATACATCCCTCAGAAATTGAGTCATCTTACTTCTAGGTATGAAAAAAGCTCACAAAAAAAACTCATATTTTATAAAAAAATGTTCTTTAGTGTACCAAAGGTAATATTTAATCATACAGTACAGCCCAAAAGTTTGGACACACCTTCTCATTCATTTATTTCTATGACTATTTACATTGTAGATTCTCACTGAAGGCTGTTTAAGGGATATTTGACCAAGAAGGAGAGTGATGGAGTGCTTCAGCAGATGACCTAGCCTCCACGGTAAACTGGACCTGAACCTCTTCGAGATGTTCTAGTGTGAGCTGAACTGCAGAGTAAAGGCAAAAGAGGGCAACAAGAGCTAAATCCCTCTGGGAACGCATTCAAGATTGTTGGAAAACCATTTCAGGTGACTGCCTCTTGAAACTCATCGAGAAAATACCAAGAATGTGTAAAACAGTAATCAGAGCAAGCGTGTTCATTCATAGATTTGATGGTTCAGTGAGAATCTACAATGTAAATGGTTATGAATACAAAAAAACACATTTTTGTCTGTACTGTATATGGATATAGTTTAATCTGAAAGGCTAAAGAATAGCATGACATTGGCCCTTTAATGCCCAAGATAGCCTTTGATCTTTGACCACAGTTTTTATTCCTGCAATACTCTAGAGCACAGAAAGCTGCATTTCTTAGTATGTTCCCTTCAATGAATATTTGGGTTTGACTTACCCAATTACTGGATGCACCACAATTGCCCTTGGGTTGTTCAGGTTACGTATAATGGCTCTCCTGGATTTATCAGCAAGCCTCATGACAGATATGCTCCTGTACCGAGGGTCGGTCCAGTAAAGGTTTTTGGATATCCAGTCATAAGCCAGGTCCTCTACTCCTTCAACTCTGTTGGCTGCCAGTACCTCCCTTCCTGTACACAGCAAAGCCCTATTTAAATGCTTGCATTCATATATACGAACACGCAAATGAATGTGGATTACGAAACAATGATTGTTTGGAAATAAGACTCGTTTAAATTGCTCTGCAGAACACATTTAACATTTTGTCATTTGCAGAAACTATTTGGCAGTATGCATATTCCTATCACCTCCCTGCCTTTTAGTACCAGCCTGCCCCATCAGACACTCCCTAAAAACTCCCTGTGAAAGCTTGACTGAGAGAACAGTCGAAATATGGCTGATGCAGGTTTTTACACAGTCCAAATATGTCTTCCCTTATGTTGCAACTGTAAGGTTTTGTGCAGGAGTGAGCAGAATCAAATAAGACCAGATTTGAGAGTGGATACTTTTGTGTTTTCCTCATTTTCTGATGTTTGTTAAAACCTCACCTGTGCCATCCACATTTTGCTTGTAGATAATGTCTTTCGCAGTGTCAGAGAAGAAAATCACATCATCCTCAGCGCTAAAATCCACTCCAACAAAGTAGGAGGGGGTTCCAGTCACCGGCAAGATGATGTCCTCCTGAGAGGAGAGATTGAAGGGAATCCCTCTCACAGCCAGCTGGCTGGAGAACAGCAGGAACTGCCTCACAGCTGCAGTAAAGACGTAAGATTAGTTTAAAAAGTGACATCTGTCACACCAAAAACAGGATTCAGTGCAGCCATATTTGAATGATCGATTTAAACATTAATAGTTTTAAGAAGAAAATAGTTAATTTGTTCTAACTGGTAACATGATACAACAAGAAACTTTCACTTACACACACATCGTTTTCCATCAGCATGTAGGTCATAACCAATACGGCATTTACAGCGGTATCCAAGACCTCCATTGTCACTTCTGTGACTTAAAATGCAGATCTGCTCACACCCTCCTCTGTCTACAGCACAAGGGTTTGGCACTGGAGAAAAGAAATAGTCCAAGTGACTAAAATGACAGAAAGTAAAATCAATTGATGCAGAATTGACTCGCTGATGGGGTCCTACCTTGGGGCTGTCTCAGCTGATGTATCACAGCTACTCCATGCGGCGTCTGCGGTGTCCTGTAAACCACTTCAGGACTGCTGTCAGTGAACTTGTTGGCTTTCATCACTGCCATCTTGGTCCAGTCCGTGAAGTAGACGTTGTGCTCGAACAGACTGATGCTGAAGGGGTGTGGGATCACTGCGCCTCCATGTACCACTGTTTTTCTGTTTGAGAAATTAAAAAAAAAAAATTCCCTTCAGAATTCCATTAAAAAGAGAACCCTTTAAAGGCCCACTCTGATGAAAAGTTTGTCTTTTAAATGTTGTTGTGGCATTTTATTGATGATAGGGGACATATATCGATAAAAAAACAAGCTTTGGTTTGGGTTTTGTCAGTTGTTTTGATTTTTGGTCATGTTCTGTTTTGAATTGTCCCTCTGTCACACCAGTTTCAGGTTCATGATCCACAGCTGTCTTCACTTCTCTTAATTGCCCTCACCCAATTTAAGTGTCTGGTTTTCAGTTAATTCTTGTCACGTCATCTCCTCTGTTTTGTTCTGAAGCCCTTTGTAGCTCTCCATGTTTTTTGTGATGTTTTGGTTAGTTTATTAAAATGTTTAGTTTCTGTCACCAAACCTGGTCTTCTGCATATTGGGTCCTCCACCAAGTGCGTCAGGAGCAGACAAAAAATCGTTTCAAACAAAGTTTGTGGGTGGGCCGCAAGCTCTCTG
>NC_050532.1:18543474-18547849 GCF_002922805.2 Oryzias melastigma
AAGCAACAATCCTCTGCACATATAGAACATTGTAACCGGAACTTCTTTTTTAGGAAAACATCCACAACTAGCAGCCAATCACAATCGAGTATTTGTCCGGACCATTTAAAGAGCAGAAACCCAATGTTTGTTTCTTGTGGCTGTATGCGAGCTTTTTTTTTTTCTTCCTTGTAGTAATACTGCAGATATAAAAGTCTTTAGAGTCCTGCTTATCTTACTTCTAATGTGTTTTTGTGCTCACGAATTACACTTCTGAGTTCATAAATGTAAACATTTCAGACAATAAAAATGAAGGAAAACATTTTCTCTCTGGCCTGTTTTTGTACAAAAGCTGCATACTGCCAAATTTACCTCATAAAAAATAGTGATTAATCGAGATTAACCACAACACAAAAGAGTGATTAATCCCGATTAATTTTTATAATTGATTGACAGCACTTGGTTTTTTTTTTTTTTTCTCATCTGAGCTGGCATCTGCCTCAAAAGTGTACAGCTGGATAGTTCTGATTTGGCTTACCGTTCTTGTTGCACTGGTAATGTGAGAGGCTGTAAGCTAGCAGGAGTCAGTATAAACAGCTTTCAATTATGGGAAATAGTAAAGGGGGCAGGACACACAGACGGTCCCACCTGCAATTCAAACTACTACAACTCTGCAGAAATTATGTCCTAAATAGATTAGTTTTTGGATTTTGGCTAAAAGCGCTATAATAATAAAAAAAAAATAATAAAAATAAAAAAAAAGAAAAGGCCAAAGAATGCTTTAAAAAAGGTAATCAGAGAAAGATAGACTTGTTCAAGAAACTGAAAGGGGGAAACACACCTGTGTAGACCATCATACGTCGCAGTTTCAATGTAGTCATAGCGGCTATCAACCCAGTAGACCCGTTTGGCGTCTAGGTCCAGAGTGATGCCAGCCGGCCACCCCAGTTTGGTCCCAATAACTCCGTACCGGTTGGTGCCGTCCATGAAAGCTCTCTCAAGGCCCGGCTGTCCGTTTTTTGCCTCCCAGTCTGAGAAAAACATATACCTGTGATGGAAAGAAACATTATTAAAATACCAGTTTTGACTGAAGCTGGATCCTCGCACGACAACCTCTTCACTCATTTGATCATTTAAACCCAACAGTGCGTGCAGGCCTGACCCCCCAAGAAACTATTAGAGGCCTTTGCTTTTTTAATTAAGTGTAGCACCCACAGCTGGACGTTGTCTGCACATGGGTGGCTGTGCATCCCACCAAAGAGCCACACATAATTTAGGACAAGCAATTTCTCTGTAGCCACCTGGCTGTCCCTCTCTCTTGAACTACAATATTGGATTACAATAAGAGTCATCACTTACATTGCTCCTCACTAATCTACCTTAGGCAATCTGTTAATCTCAAACACACACCCTTCCCCCCATTATTCCATGCCAGTGGAGCACAACATGCACTGAAGGTCTGGACTGGGAGTGCGTGGGCAGATGAAAGGACGGCGAATGGGACGTGCGCTTACCCGACGGTGGGGTCCACTGCCAGTCCTCTAGGGTTTCCCAGGTTTTCGGTGATGAGCGTGACCCGGTTGCTCCCATCAAAGTCCACCATGTCAATCCTGTTGACGCTGGCCTCCACTACATACAGTTTATTGTTCACCCAGTCCACCGCTAAGTTCTCAGGGTAGTCAACTGATACATCTAAAACCACCTGCATGTTGGAGCCATCCATATGCGCAGAAAACACCTGTACACAAAAGATGCCGTTGTTGCAAGGAAATTAGACTGTAGGTGATATTTATTAATCAGCTATGAGATCTCTAGAGAATAGGCCAATAATTGTCCAACTAATAAATCAGGTTTTCTATATATTTAATCATTCGAGGAAACAGAATCCTTTCTAAAAAGAGAAACATAGAATCCTTTCTAAAAAGTCTTTAACCTATAAAACTTCCAAGTCATGGGAATATCTCAGACTGAATATCTCAAACTTGAATATTTTCCTATGCTGGAATGCTGTTGACTATTTTACAATCCTACTGGTATCTCATACACTATATGACTAAAATGTAGTATCAGGATACCAGACAAAGTTGCAAGCTTTTCTCATTTATAACGCCTCACTAAGTTCTAGAAATTTCTGACGTATGGATCAAGAACCGTTCTTAAAGTCACACTCCAATCATATTTTAATCTGTTGTAAAATAATTCTCCAGATTTTTTAAGTTATGTTTAAATTTAAAAATGTGTTGTTTTCTGGGACAAAGTTTGGGTATAGCGGCGGGAGTTTATCAAAAAATTTGCCTCAGAGTTGTGGGAGGGACTACTGACACGGAAGTAAGCCTCCACTGATATCCCATCATCCCTTTGTTTACACTCTCTTGCATTAGCTAACGGCCTATTACAACCCCAAGGTAACATTGGTGAAGGAACAAAAATGGCGAGCAATATCAGAGATATTCAGCCGTATAGTTTTAAGCCAGATGCCAGAAGACGAAGACGTTAATGGATCTATTTGTCTGCAAGTGAAAGCATCAGAATGGAGCAGAAACTTTGGCTCTTGCTTCGTCACAATAGAGACTATTTAAATAGCATTCTTTTCATCTGCTTCTGGTTCATCCCAATTTGAATTAAGAAATACTCAGAAAAACAATTTTAATTTTTTTAAATGTCCTCCATTATGAGAACATTCCATAAGAACGTGTCAAAACAGTAAATGAGTCTTTAATCCTTCTTCTCTTTCTTTAAAATAGAGTATATATTTAACATTGAATATTATTGTTTAAAATTTGTCTATAGCATGCGACATTTTTACCGTAGTAAAAAAGCACAATAAACTCAAAGACACCCAACAGATTTGATGGAGAAAACCAAGAAGAAGTAGCAGCTTTGAGTGTTGAGAGAATATATTTCGAGCCTGCCAATGCGCCAACAGTTTCTTAAAGTAGAGACCTTGGCACCACACAGCTGACTGCGAAGCGGGATAGCTTTTAGCAGCTCTGCTTCATTTGAAACCAGATCCTGACATCTAAAAAGCAGGATTTTCAACTGACCTGTTTAAATGGAAACTGAAGACAAGGAAAGAGCCTGGTAGTTTAACCTTTCTGGTTGCATTCACATGCCCTGTTTGGGCTCTCCCTACTTCTAATCTGACATGCTGCCATGGAGGTGGCTAATATGCTCTGATACCCAGTTGGAGATACAATGGTTGCAGTTTAAGCCAATGAGAACCTCGGACATGCAAGAGAATGCATACATATGGACAGGGCTGCTGAAAACAAATACAGCATGATTAGTTCGGACTAGATCAAGTTCCAAAAATTAGACTTTGGTATGTGGACATCATACCTGCCTATCAGACAGCTCTCAAGATTAAGCCATTTGGATTCAATTACATATCTATTTCCCTTCATTATGAGCCAGCCACCATGGGGCCAAAAACTACCCCGTTATTATAGTATCAAAGTTTCTGATATTTTCGAGGATAACCCAAATATTTTTGGTTCATGCCAGAAAAAGTCTACCTCAAGAATGTATTCAAAGAACTGAGCTACTCTCTGCTTTACAATGATTATATTTACACACTGAAATAGCAGAAAAAGGGGATAAAATCCCCAATGAGGACATAAAAATACCTTATTTTGAATGGTATCAGTCCAGAAGATCAAACGGAGATTGTAGTGAAAGTCTACCCCGACTGCAATCCCTCTGTTCTGCGAACTGATCAGAGCATGTTGACTGTTGCCGTGGATGTCGCCCATTATCAGGTCTTTGCCGTTAGAAAATATCAAGGAAGGAACTCCAGCTACAAGAAAAACAAAACACGAGGAATTGTAAGACTTATTAAATCAGAATCATGAACATCCAGCTAGAACCAGAAGTCAGGCTTTATCTGTTTTACAGTAAATAGATTTTCTATGAAAAGATTAGTGTAAATTTACTAAATAAAGCTTATGAGTCCTAATGAATGGATGGAGAATTCACTATAAGACGCTACTCTCAATAAAGCTGAAGGGAAAGAGGTTCTGTTAAAACTTTTCTGTAAGTGCAACACAGACAAGAGACTTAACTGAAAAAACACTGGCCATGCAACAATGCACCCCACTCCATGCCAAAAAATTGAGTTGTTTAGAGTCCCACTCCAATCATTTTTTTGATCTATTGCAAAAGTGTTTTTTTTTTTTTTTTTTACAGGATTATATTGTTTTTAGCCAACATAAAAAAAAACAACTGTTGTTTTCTATGACATAGTTTCATAGTTCATCAGAAATTCACCTCTGAGTTGTGGGCAAGAACGTTGGCACAGAGTGAGCCTTTTTTCACTTCCCATCATCCCTTTGTTTGCTCTCTGTTCTGCTAGCTTACAGCCCCTCACAACTCTAACCAAGCATTAGCGGTGCAACAA
>NC_050532.1:18548061-18597972 GCF_002922805.2 Oryzias melastigma
AGGCCCAATCTGAATTTGTCCCTTCTCCCTATCCCTCCATTTGTAGGGCATTTGTAGTGGAAGGGAGTCTGAAACAGTTTTTTAAAAGGCCATCCCTCCAAGTGGAGATATACAGACCCATTTGCCGCAAGGGGGTTACGTATTGCGCTGTGCCGCGGCGGAGAAGCGCTTTTCTTCACGTGGGTGTGCTCTGAAGCACAGAAGTTTACATTTAAATGTAAGTAATGATTTTTGGTTTTAGCATTAACTTTTTTGAAAGTTATTAAACCGATTTTGCTATGTATATTCGAGCGCTGGAAGCTCCGTGCTAAGGTAGCCAACTGACGAGTTGATGCCGTCGTCAAGTGAGAGTGACGTCCGAATTCTGAGACACTATTTTTCCTTAACTCTCCATTCGGAGGGCTAAACATAGAGGTAGGGAGAAGGGATGAATTCAGATTGGGCCTTAATCTTAATTGTCCTCCACCATAGGATAAATGCCACGAGAATACGCTAAAAACATCAAAAACACAATTTTCATTGGAGTGGGTCTTTAAGCTGATACACATCATCTGATGCATCATACAAAGTCTGAACGTAGGATATTTACAACAAAAAAATGAGTACCACTTACTCTGGATGTCAGCCCTACAGTGTCTGTGCTGCTCCAGAACGTAGCCCTGCAGACAGCTGCAGCGATGTGAGCCTATTCGGTCCTCACACACTTGGTCGCACACTCCCCACATGGAGCAGTCGTCAAAATCTTCACAATCAAAACCAGCGGATTCAATTTGACATTTAATGTACTTTAAAAAATATGTTCGAAAATGTAACTAAAGGATTCCTACCTACACACGAGCGACTGTCATTGCTGCTGACCACATATCCGGATGGACAGGAACACGTTCCTCCATCAGGGGAAGCGTGACAGTGGTGCTCACAGCTCAAGGACGCACATCTCCAGATACCTGAACGGTGCAGAAATCCCACCGTTAGTAAATATTTTAACATTCAAAGTCAGCTTGAATGTGGATAAGCATTTTTACTGACTGCAGTTGCGGCCAGCAGTGGTGTTCGTTTCATCCTCTCCGTCAGGACAGTCAACTCTGCCGTCACACAATTTATCCACTGGGATACATTTCCCAGAAGATGGACAGGGCCATTCCCGTGGGTAACATTCCCGTGGGACATTATCTGAAGAAAATTTTAAAACAAAATGAAGTTAAAAAACAGCAGATCTTAACATGCTCTCTTTTTTGCTATTAAAAACAATGTATTTACAATTATCAGGATCTCAAAATCACTTTAAGTGATAAAAGGGAGTGAAGCTGAGTGTTTGTTTGTGAAAAGGGGTAACATAGGGGCCTTCAGCAGCCCGTCTCTTCAAAACCCAGTCTTCACAGCCATGTGGAGGAATTCTAAAGCCCTTTGGGGGGCTGCACAATCTTCTGCCACAAAGAGTCATTTGAATAACACACTTGAAGGAACGTAGGCACCAATCTTGCCAAACCAAAACAACCAAGGAGACTAAAGATGAATCAGGTTTCCACAGCTCAAGTTTTTACTTTTTTTGTGGTTTTTGTCACCGGATTAGCTGAGATTTGCTAATCCCAAAAAACGCTAAGTAAGCACTTCATTTCAACTTTTCCATCCATACCGCAGCCTTTTTCATCTGCATTGTCCTCGCAGTCATCTTCTCCATCGCAAAGCCAAACTTGGTGGATGCAGCGACCGCTGGGGCAGGTAAAATAGTTCCCTTTACATGTGGGATACGCTGTAAGAAAAAGCCACAATGACAGATTTGTTTTTCTGCTTGGTCAAAAACAGGTCATTATGGAGATGGCGGAGTAAAGAAGATCAGCACGAACTGCAGTTGAGCTCATCGCTGCGGTCTCCACAGTCATCATCGTGGTCACAGAGGTAGCGTTGAGGAATACACAGTCCATTATGACACTGAAACTGACCCGCATTGCAGTGCTGTGCTAAAGAAAACCAAACAGAGACAAAAAAAGGGATGATTTTATGCCTTTAGTTGTATTTACCAACACTTTGATGAAATTGATCAACTTCTTACAGCAGTTTGCCTCATCCGACCCATCACGGCAGTCAAGTACGTGGTCACATCGCTGTGTCCGGTCATAGCAGGCCCCATTAGTGCACCTCAGTTGTGTACATTCAGAGTAATCTGTAAGATTAACCCATCATCAAGCCAATGTTAAGCACTCAAATCATCTTGACAACTGTGCTCTTCTCCCCTTTTACCAAGAAAAAGGGGCTTCTGAAAGGGAAGGATGTGAGCATAAAACCTGAAAGCACACCATAACACCAGCAGTTGCCACAGCATCCTTTATGCAACGCTGAGATTACCACAGCGTGCAACACTGTGAGTACCATGTCGGCACAAGAATGGCATAACAGCTAACTTCAGCTTGACTAATCCACCAAAGAATCTGCAATCAACTTCTGAAAAGAAAGAAGCATATTGTGGCCTGTTCTGTCAGTCAGCTAGCCTCTTAATTCTAACAGATTGATTAAAATACCAGGAAACCCAGAGAATAAGAAAAGGGACACCACCCTGAAGACGAGGACTTACTGCAATGTCTTTCATCAGATCCATCTGAGCAGTCTGCCGTGTGGTCACATCGGTATAGTGATGGGATGCACACCCCATTGCCGCAGGTGAACTGATCGCTGGAGCACGTCCTGCCAGCTAAGATCAATCAGAAAAGTACAATTAGATGGAATTCCATTATATACCTTCTTAATTGTAAGATTAGATTTTGTGCGGTCTCACAGGTGAGTAAGATTGTGTTTAAATCTACAGTATATCCCTGGCAGGGAGTCTCCAAAAACTAAATTCAAAAAGTTTGTCAACTGCAGTTAGGTTAAAGTCCCACTCCAATTATTTTTTTGTTCTATTGTGAAATTGTTCCCAGTGGTCTATTAATAATGAAAGCTACGTGTTTTTAGCCAACATTCCTGCAAAGTTTTTGCAGAGCAGCAGTAGTTCTTTAGAAATTATATTGGAGCTGTCCAGCCAAACAGATTTGAGCCAGATCAGATGATTAAAAGGAAAACGTACATGGATCTACAAAAGGATGCATCAAAATAGAACAGACCAAGGAGCTTTTGGACCACTTTGCCTAAAGAATACCAGTATGATCTATTTAAAATTGCATTTTTTGTCTGCTCCTGATTCACAATGATTTAGGTCAAGAAATACTCAAAAATTACATTTTTAGCTTAATTTCCCTTTATATGTGCCCTCCACTATGAGGGAAAATACTACAAGAACATGTTAAAAACACTAAAAAAGATAAATAGGAATAAAGATAAGGATACAGTTTAGTGTGCAGATATAGTCCACATTCTAACTGTGGAATGGTTAAAGAGTGTTTAGAGTCTGTATGGCTTATCTGTTTGTTAGTCTGGCCCATTGACTGCATATGAGAACTGGACCAGGTGAGTATGATGTCACCCATAGAAAATGGTTTACTTCTGGTTCCGAAAGAAGGAAGTCAATTCAATTTCCATTTTTTTTTTTTACAACATCAGACGCCGCCAAGTAAGAGCCAAACACATTCAGTAAGCAGTGATTGGTCTGAATTGGTCTGAATAGGCATTGCTATGGCAACTACTCTCCCCAATCAGAAGTGAGCTTGTTGGAAGTCCACACCCCTACCACTAGAAGAGCTACACAAAATCTGTCAAA
The DNA here is from genome assembly GCF_002922805.2 of Oryzias melastigma. NCBI lineage: Eukaryota > Metazoa > Chordata > Actinopteri > Beloniformes > Adrianichthyidae > Oryzias > Oryzias melastigma. Next base: position 18,551,753 of record NC_050532.1, read on the forward strand.
CTTAAAATGTTCGACCCAAAACCCCTTATATTTAGGCATTTAATTGGCCACTTTATGAATTGAATAAAGAGAAAAAAATTAAAAACACATCATTAAAAAAATGTTGGATTACCAAGAACAGGTTAAAAACGATAACAGAACAAAAATGGTTCTTCTATGGCATTTTGCCTTCTTGGAGCCAGCAGGTACTTCCTGTTTGGAACGAGGGGTCACTCAGTCCAAATCTCATATACAGTCTACAGGCTTGGTTATGAATAGTGGATGATCACACCAAATGTACTTACGACAATTCTGCCTCTCATCTGAGCCATCTTCACAGTCTTCCTCATCGTCACACACCCACACATCTGGGATACACTCGCCGTCACTCAAACACTGGAAGTGACTGTCATCGCATGTTACCTGAGCTGTCAAAATTTACACACATGACATCATTTATAATTCATAAGTAATTTCAGTTACTAATACTGCTATTTTTTTTCTAAAGACATTTTCTACAAGTATATATGCAATAACATCCATTGAAGCATCAAACCAAAAACATCAATTTTCTGATTAAAAAAAAAAAAAATCAATTTATTTGGTTTTAAGTATTCAAATATCAGAACATGTGACAAACTAAAATGTTCTCACTAATTCTTTAGTTAAATCTCCATTCAACGCTTTATTTTGAGTACGAGACCCTCCTCTTTCATGTCCCCCTGTTCCTTTACCTCACATTTCACCTACTAACGGAAGGGACCAGAAATCTAATAATCTATATTTTACAGTCACTTTGACATAAAGGTAAATCTGGCGTTGAGTTTTCTCAAGCATATCTGGACTATAACACATCTGTGTTAAAGGTATAGTAAGAAACTGCAAAAAAAAAAGTGTTTTTTGTTTTACAAGACAAAAATACATAAAAATGTATAAAATAGAAATTAAAATATTGTCTAAGGCATATGTGCCAAAGTCAAGGCCCGGTGGCCCGCTGGGTAATTATATTTTATATTATTCCTATTAATGGCCCAAAGTTATCTTGTGATTATTTCTAACTTGTATAAAATAGATTTTTATGGAGAGTAAAATATTGAAAGTTATTTAAAGTTTAGGTTGATTTATTCTGGAATAATATTCATGTCCGTTTTTATTTATAGTCATGTTAAAAAGTTACGTTTTTTTTTTTTTTTAAGTTTTAAAAATTTTGTTTTAGTATGTTAAAAAAATGTTTATCCTGTTCGGCCCGCAACCTAAGGTGTGATTGAGTTTGACACCCCACAGTCAAAGGTCATATTGTGTAACTATAAAACACCAGCTTTTATAAATAAAGATAATTCAATGATCTTTAAAGAAAAATCTAGTAGAAAGAGCTGTAACAATTGTTTTTTTTTTCTTTTACTAAATTAAACATTTTTTATGACAACAGAAATTAACACAACTGTCGAGCATGGTGGTGGACGGGTTATGATTTGGGCCTCTTTTAAAGTTTTTTTTATTTTTCTGCTACACATGGTTCAAATGAAACAGGTGTTTAGTCAAAGACTTTCAATAGTTGATGATATCTGTGTATTATATTCAAAAATGACTCCAAAAATCAGATTTGTTCATCTTATCTTTTACAATAACTGCTTGACATGCATGGTCACAGAACAGAAACCGGGTTACTATCTACAGCAGCTACTCACGGCAGTCGTGTTCATCTGAGTCATCTACACAGTCAGATGTCCCATCACAGTGCCAGTCCCCTTGTATACATTGACCTGTCCCACAGCGGAACTGCCCCAATTCACACCCTGCACACATTCAGTCTTCTATCAGTACACATTTTTAAAACTCTTAATAGACAATAATAATGTAAAACCTCAACAAAGAGGGGGATGAGATCGCTCTTCACTGGGAAAACATGCTATTAACCGCAATGACATACATTGGAGACGAGCGTGCCAGCCATCCCCCCCACGGGACAGTTGCACAACCCTCACTGCACTCTTCCCAAACCTCCTTTTGATGTTCTCACAGAGTGGCATCTGTAGAGATAAGGTAGCACCGCTCTACCTTCCCTGACGTTTTCCAGGAAAGATAGAATCAAGCAGCATAGTTCAGAGGCAAAGTACTCCATCAGGCCCAATCAAACAGGAATGTGCATTTCTGATGGTCTCTTTGGCAGTCTGATTAATGGAGCATGCTGGTTCTGTCTTGATGTGTAATTGGAATAAATAGTGGTACTAGGTGGTACCACAGTCATTTCAACCCAAATTCCTCAGGAGCAGAGGTGGTGACTGGTGCTGGATGTGGGCAGTTTCAATCAGCATTTTGGAAACCATCCCTCTTTTTTGTTGAAATTCTCCCAATCTTTGGAAAACATAGATATTATTTACCTGAATATTATTGAAACTTTAAAGGAATCTAGAATGTATGTATGGCAACTGTCCTATACCCGCGTTAGCATTTTCCTGGAAACAAAATTATCTCTTTTTACCAATTCACTATGATAAAAAGTGTCAAAGGATGATTTCTGCAGAACAAAAATACAATAATCTCCAATGTATAAAAGTTTTATTATTTTTTTCCTGCGCAGGGCAGTCACAAAAAATCAAAAAAAAAAAAAAAAGATAGTCTAAATTGTTGAATGAATTCCACCCCGCCAAAAATCGAGGTGTGTAAGTACTATACATGCAGGCCCGGGTTGGCAGCTTGAAACTGTATGCCAGAAAGAAACTAATATGCTACAAGCTTTCAAATGCAGCCACTGTTTCCACTGTTTCTTGTGGGAAAGGTGATAAGACGTTGTACACTGAACCTATTCAGCCACTAAATGTACAAATTTTAAATGAAAAAATGAATCAAATGAATGAAAAATAACATTTTTAACTCACGATTGATAAATATTTATAAAATTGACACAAAATGTCTGCATGGACTGGAAAGAGTCAAATGATCAATGTTTTTATTACTTTCTCAGAGTCTTTTGACTAATTTGATGTTTTCCTTTTCTCTAATTAGCAACTAAAACTCACAGCAGGAGAGAGTGCTGCTCTATCTCTGCAAGGGGATAAGGGCGCCCTGCTATTGCCAACAAAGAAGGGCAGTAGAGGAAATTTTCATTAGAATGAAGCGCCGCTAACGCCTCAAACCCCACTGAGAAAGTACTATGGTACAAAAGCGGTGGCGGCAGGGATGCAAACTCATAACTTGAGGTGTCACCCAAAAAACAGTCCTTCTGAGAATGCACAGGGAATGTTAAAGCATCTGTAGCCTGCAAAAAATATAACAACCTTTAAGATTTAGAAAACACCTGTTGACTGCATCTGTTTTTGTTCCTGTGTTGTTGTGTCGCAGGCCTCTGCTCTCAATCAGTATGAAGAAAACAACTGCTGGCAGAATGAGACGCAGGACCCTTCCACGCTGTCAGAGCGAGGTGCTGCGACCTATTTCATATGGAAATCAATGCGGCAGAATGCAGTCAATTGCCAAACAAGTGACTTTGGCTCTCAGTGGTACACTCAAAAGCAGCTAAAAACCGAGGGGCTTTGGCAGTGGCATGGGAGCAGAAAGGAGGCATAAATAAAGAGAGGAATAAAGCCTCTGTCTGGGTAGAACCTAAGAATGCTCCACACTCTGGAGCGTTGTGTGAAGAACCATAAATTAAGCTGTCATAAAGCAACTCTAAAGGTACTTGACAACTCATTTTGGCTCTGTACAGCTCGCCAAAGTTGACCAAACTCCACCTTTTGTGCCTTTAATATAGCCTGGAGGGGTTACAAAAGGATTTTCTCCTGGTTTGATTTGACTGTGTTCCAGTTGCACTCTGAGAATTGCTCAAGGATTTAGGCTTTTACACCGGAAAGAAGCTGGCATGTGCAAGGTTTTATATGCACGTGCTAGGTTTGAAAAGTTAAAGGAATAGCTGTTTTTTTTTTTTTTTACTAATAAAATTAAAAATACTGTTTTTTAGGCAGCACTAAACTGATCAGGACAAAATGTGTCAGGTTTTTAGTGGAATAGAGTTCCCTGTTAATCATTACTGAAATAAATAACTTTACTCACCTATTATGTTTGTTAAAAACAGCAATGCTGTCACAGAATAGTTAAAAATCCATCAACTGTGAAATTTTCAGACCATCAAATTAGCTATTATTGCCACAGTAAGCATTTTTCAGCAGAATTCCTCTTTAAGTAATGTATAAATCATTAACCAAGAGGTTTTTGTAAATAACTTTTACAATTAGCCTTTTCTGTGCTTTTTTGCATGCATCTTTAAAAAATTGCCTTTCTACAGGAAAATAAATGATTGTATTGGTTAAAAAACCCAAATCCAGCTTCAAAATATTTATATTTTCCTCCAGTTTATTGCAATTTGTTAATTTGTATAAACACTGGGTTAATGATGAACATGCTGACCATACTTTTGTTTTAGTCTAGTCATCACTTTCTACACTTTAGCTGTCATCATCAACAATTTCTGCAGCTGCTCACATTTAAAGGAAATGCCAAGTGATTTATTTTTATGCCCCCATGCAGGGGTCAACCCTACAATATTGGCCTTTAAGCATGAGCTCTTCATGTGTTTTAGGTTTTTTTGTTTGTGTGAAAGTGTGCTGGATATTTTAGAAAGGAAAAACGGAACAAGTGGCCCCTCTCCTTTTACATTATTCCGTTGAAATGATTCTATTCTGCAGCAGCTGCAGCGTAATTAGTTGCTTGATTCACACTAAGGAGCTTACATCCTAAGGGTTGAGCAAAAAGAAAGCAGATTACAGTTTGAGCAGCAGGATCTAGCCGGGCTAACACAACAAACTGTCATATAAAAAGTTGCATTTTGTGTCCTATCTCGCACACAACAGACCCTTATTATTATACTTTTTTTTTCTTTTTAAATAGTTAAGATCAAAGTTTACATCTTAAAAGTCCACTCTAGTGAATGAGATTTGTACCAGCAGCTCCGGCTCTTCACAGATTGTCTGTAAGTCACATGCTCTTTTCTGTTACCTAGCAACAGTAAAGCTCAGGCAAAAGTTCCTCAAGAGAACTTCCAATCTGTCTGCAGGCTTTGTGCTCAACACCATGAGGTAGGTCCACAGCAACCTGTTTCACTTGGAAGCAGCACTGAAAACACTCAAATGTGTGACAAATGTAAACAATGTTATGCTTTTTAAATGTTCAAAGGGTGAGATGTTGTAGCTGTTGAGCCTCAGCTGTGATGTTTTATACCAATGAGCAACAAGTGCACTCAGTGAGTCACTTCAGTTTCTCTGAGAATTCTTCAGTTCTGCTGACCAAAAATAAAAATAAAAAGATTTGAGAAGTTAAAAGGAGTAAAAATGCTGCTTACCCTCAGAGTTGCACCATCTAACACAGCATATGAAGAGGAAAAAGAACCTAAGCAGCAGAGCTCTCCACATTCTGGCTAGTCCGTCCAGCTCCGCTGTGCAGATGGAGGAGCTGTAAGGACTGAAGCTGGGATGCTGGTGCTTTCCTCTGTCTTTCTTGGCCCGCTAGTTGATGAAAAGGGGGCGTGCACAAAGGCCGGGTATGCCGCTCCCCCACACAGACGCAGTCCGCTGGATAAATCCCTCTGGCCCTGGAATCTGCATAATGCCATGCAGGTCCGACGTGTCCCGAGTGCCAGTGATTTTACACTCCCAGCAGGTTGTCGCTGTTATTATTTTTCACCCACGGTTGGGAACCAAAAAGCGTCTGAATGAAAGGATAAACAAACCGCACTAGCAAAACAGCGGGCTAATTGTGTCAGACTTTACACCCACAATTTAGATTTTAAATCCTCAAAAACTAACGCAATTATTCTTTTAACTACAATATGAACGTATTAGTCTAAAATGTGCACTTTAAAAATCTATAACTTTGTCCAACAAACCTTTCTGGTTCTTGGGAAAGGTTTTAGCGCCCCTCAGCGGCTGAGCGTCGGAACCAACATTCGACCCGTCTCTGGTTTAAAGTCGGAGGGTGGCACCAAAGTGGTTGCTATGGTGACGGGGCAACTTAATGGTGATTTACAACAAAAAATACTCTTTAAAGGGGACAAAACTTTGTTTTGAGAATAAACCTCTGATATGATGGCTTCCCAGGAGAATGTGGAGGATCCTAAAAATAAAAGCAAAGTGGTGGCGGTATGTGAGGTTTTTGTTTTCTTTTTTTTTTTGTATTTTGTTTTTGTAGTTAAATGCAAGCTGTAACTTTAAGATACCAAAAAAAAAACTTTAACTAAAGTTGAAATAATTGTTCATATTATAGTATAAGATGTAAGCGTTACTACTTTTAATTTAGTAAGCTAATATAGCAGCTTGCAACCATTAACAACCTTTTCCAATAATAATATCAATAATTGTGAAATATTAAAAAAAAAAATAATAAATATGTTTGAGAAATGTGGGTTCTAAATAATAGATACATGTATTTAATCTAATTTCATTTAGAATTTATAAAAAAACTATGAAAGTGTAAACAAACACCCACCAAAAAATATCCAAATTGAATGCAACTTTAAGATAAAAAAATATTTTTATAGCTTTATTGTGCAGAAAATGTTGTTTTTAAGGTGAAATATATTTGAGAACTTTAGATATTTTTTTTTTATTTTCAAAAATACAGTACCAAAAAGTACTAAATAAAACTATTTAATATAGCTAAGTTAATTCTGAATTTATTTCACACACACAAAAAATCAGTGACTTTAAAATTTGAATCACTCCCTTGAAAAAAATCTAAAATGAATGCAGCTTTAAATAAAAAAAGGCTTCTTGTTGTAAAAGGTAGTTTAATTATGCTGAAACAATTTATTTTTTTACTGAATTTTGTATTGAACCCTCCCTTATTCTTTTCTCCATCCATCTGCAGACAGATTACATTAAACATCTGATAAACCAATTATAATCAGAGCCTACACTTTCAGCAGGGTTCGAACACATTGGCAGCTCTTCCTTAAAGGGGGACATCCTAAATGGCTTGAGGAGCAAAGACAATTTGTTTCCCTCAGGGCCACTCCATGTCTGTTCCTTAAAAGAGGCATTGGTTTGGTCAAACGGTAGACTAATTCTCTGTATAACCTACATTTTTGAATTTGTTTTTTTATTATTAATAATCTTATTAAATGTTTTTCTTTATTATTTTGGCATGCCATTCTTGGGAAATAATAAATGATGCAACTAATCTGACTTAACTAGGCTGAGTCTACGGAGAGTTTGAAGTGTCTTTCTTTAACTCTTGGTGCTTTCTTTTGTTCTAACAGCAGACGGACAGCGTTTTAAGGTCGCATAAGAATCCTCCAACATTTGCTATGGAGGACTTCGAAGAAGAAAAGATCCTACGGTCAAGGATAGAAGAGCAGTCAAACTTGATATCACTGCTGAAACACAGAGCAGAGGAAACGCTTCATCGATATCTTGCCATGCAGAACATCAACTCAGAACTCGAAGTCCAAGTTGCACATCTGCAGAGGGAATTGGCCAGCAAAACAGAGCATGCAGAGGCATTGAAAATCAGATGTATTGACTTGGCCGCTGACAAGGACGCCATGGAGCTTCAAAAAAGGCATAATGTTCAGTTAACAACAGAAAACCAACAGCTTCGGTAAGATATTAGAATACTATTTTCCAATCACTATAGAGAAGAGTCGGTTCATGATTACCAATAAGAAACTTGTTGTTAAGTCACCTATAGTGTTAATACCATTTTTAATCAGTGCATCATATAACATATAAAATGTTTTAAAATGTTACTTGTGGCAAAGAAATTATTATAAATATATATAAAATAGTTTTTTCTCTGAAAAATACATTATGTAAGTGAGGCATGTAAGCATTATTTACTCTTTTTTGTTTTGTATTCTGATGATTCTCGTTTTACTGAAAACCTACTATCTATTATATGCACACCGAAGAAAGGATTTAGCCGCATGTGAGTTGAAACTCCAAGAACAAGCAGCTCAACACAAAAGCAGAGAGGATTCCTTATTGGGTCAGCTGTGTGATGCTCAACAGCGCCACACTGATGCTGTGGAAATGTGTGAAGGTAAGCCAAAAAAAAACACACAGAAAACTATATTTTATTACTAAAGTGGCAAAACAAATGTGCACCTTTCTACCTAGATTTTAAACAAAAGCTTGAAGTGGTGGAAATCACAGAAAATATCAAAAAAGAGAAAAACAAATTTCTGAAAAAGAAGAAAAACAAAACTTTACAGGTGAGTAAAATGTTATAATTGCAGGTTAGCACAGGAAGAGACAATGAATGTATTAACATCTAAACTGTTATTCACGACAGGAAAAAGAAGAGGAAATTCTTCAACTTGAAGTAAAATGGAAAGAAGAGAAAAAAGCTCGGATTGAGGCACAGAAAAGGTATTTTATTTGACCAGGGATCCCTCGTCTGTGGATATGTTACTTGTTAAGTGAACAGTTTACAGCCGTAAGATGATTAGAATGTGGATAAGGGTTGAAAAAAAAGCAACTTCAGCTACATGACAAATGAAAAAAATAATTGTATTTATTTGGCAGCTAAGCAACTTGTTTAAAAAAATGTTTATTTGCATAAAATCATAAATTGTGCATGGACGACAGGTCCATAGGGCCTTAAGTTAAATGCAAATTGTTATCAAGATCTAGGCAGCGAAAGTCAAGATACATAGGTTCACTTTCTCTTCTTAATTTATTTATAGCTATCTTTAATAATACCCTGTTCTTAAATAATGAGGGAAAAAAATACATAAACATTGTTTACATAGACATACTGTGATTATGCAGCCACCATTGACTATAAAAAATATTTTAACATACAGTCAATGGCAGCCACTGGCGCCTGGGATCCCATTTGAGGAGAGAGAGTACAGTTACTCCCACTGGTATCAACATGACTTCTTATTAAATATATAATTGCAGGGCCTTAAGATAATAATTTGATACTTATGAATACATAATGACCAAATTAATGTCACCACTGGGGTTTTTTTTAAACTAATTATGTGAACAATATGCAAACTGAGGAGATTTGGGTCATTCTTGGTCCAAATATAGAGTTAAATACATTAATTATATACATAATATCTAATGAAAAAGGTTGATGTGAGTATGAATTCATCTTTTGTAAGCTAAAACAAACTAAAAGTTTTTCTTTGTGTTCCATGATAATTAAGTTTTTGACTTTTTCTATTTTATTTTTGTAATGAATATTCTTATTCATTACCATTAGAGACCAGTTCATGGAATATTTGTCCTTTAATTTCCTCAGGTTTGAAATGGAGGCAGAAGCAGTGAATACAGATTCAAGAGTAAAATCTCTGGAATCAGCCCTTGAAGAATGCAAGGCAAAATTAAAAAAACTAACCATGGTTAGTCTTGATTTACCAATTTCAACAATCACCAATAATTTAAGGATAAAAACATCCTTATTGATTTTTTTTTTTTTTTTTTTTGCAGGATTTCAAAGCCTTCACAGAGCACACCACCAACCTTCTTGAGAGGGAAAGAAACTTGAACAAAAGACTTCAAGATATGATTAGACAAATCTAATATCCAGTGTCTTACATTGCAACTCTTTGAAAAAAATAAATAAATAAATATCCTTTAAAAGGAGTGCTCAAAAATGCAAAACTTTTTTATTCTTTTTTTATTTAACACTTCACCTTCCCTAATATTCAAAGGTATCTTTGTTACATTTGTGTATGTTGAAATTTGAACGAGGCCAAGATGGTGGCAACCTAACTTTTCGGCTCCTGCTCTCAGCCTGATAAACAATTTTCTCGGCAAATAGAGATCATTGAATAAAACAGGATATATATATATAAAATAAAAAAATCGACCTCCAAGCAAATTAAGTATATGGCTCAGGAAATAAAACAGAGTTTTGAGGCAATTTACCAGGATCTTCACTCATCTCAACATCAGGAAATATGCAATTTTTTTAAAAATTGTTCTCAAAACATAAAATTTGCCAAAGGTAACAGAAGCACAAAATGAGATTTTGTCAGCTGAAATATCTAGTGATGAATTAAAAAAGGTAGTACAAACACTTAAGGTGAACAAATCTCCAGGCACTGATGGCTACCCAGTAGAGTGGTACCTTCTCTATTCAAAAAAACTCGCCAATCCTAATTCGAGCCTTCGATTAGGTTTTAAAAGATGGTGAAACCCCACGTCCTTGGTCTGTCTTTAATTTTAGTAATACATTTGTTAGAACTATAGACCCCCTTTATCAGAATACTACGGCTCATATTAAAATTAATAGAACTCTGAAAAACTCATTCAAAATAGAGAGAGGGTGTAGACAGAGCTAGCCAGTCTCTCCATTGTTGTTTGCAATATTTATTGAGCCGTTGAGTCAATGGGTTAGATTAAACAGAAAGATGTGAGGAATTAAAATTAACCATAGAGAACACAAAATAGCCCTATTTACAGATGATGTTCTTCTATATATAATCAAACCCAACAACTCACTCTGTATCTGTATCTCTATCTAGACAATAAATTTGCATTAATATGTCTAAAAAAATTACCTCTGATACTACACATTTTGGGAATATGTGACTAGAGAAAAGACACAAAATGACCCCCCCAACTATCAGTAAGTGCAACATTCCTTTGTGTCAGAAAGTCTCCTCTAATTACTTCTCGCCTGAAGCGTTGGAATACAAAGCCTCTTCACCCCAAGCTCAGAAAGCCCCACAAATTCTCTGCCAGTCTGCACAGGACCAGCTCCAATTTAAACCCCACCGGGATGATGGCTGAAAGGTCACTTCTGCTACTAGATGGTCAGACAGTCATTTTTCAGGATGTGGAGCTCAAAATGATGCCTGCAGCTTGCAATGATTTATATTCTGAAAATCCTATGGGTGACATCCCTAACCAAAAATAAGAACACAGTATACTTAAATATAGAAAAGTAAATTTCCCCAAGAAATACACTTAAATAAAGTTGGCAGTTTGCTAACAAGTATGCTTCTTGGGACTCAATTGTAGTTTATAAAAAGTGTATTTAGAAGTATCCTTTAAGTAACCTTTCTGATATACTATTAGTAGAAATAAACTTTAGGTTTACTCTAAGATTATTAAAGTTTACTTAAAGTATTCTTTCTGGTATACTGTTAGTTCACTGACAATAAGCTTGAAGTTTACTTTAAGTTTATAAAAGTGCACTTTGAAGTATATCTAATGTAGCTTTTAAGGTTTGCCTTTAGTTTACAAGTAATACACTTCTACTGATTAGTGTATAAAAACATATTTTTAATTTACTCAAGAATCTCAAGAATACAACTACTCTACTTTTAATTCTATGTAATAAACGTTTATGGAAATTAACAATATATGCTAAATATATTTAGACTTTTAGTATAATTCTAAGTATTGTTTAAATATACATAACATTATCTTATGGACTTGTACACATGAACTTGTCAATATTACCTCCAATAAGTACCTACTAAAAGTATATTATCTTAATTTTTGTTTTTTAAGGTTAAAAAAAACTTGAATATACTTATTTTTGGTAAGGGATAACCTATCTGTGGAAACACTCATTCCTCCATTATTCATAGCATTTTTTTATAGAGTTCATCTGGATTATGGTTTTCAAGTTGAAGTCTTCTAATTAAAAAAAATCCAGAAGACATTTATTTTCTGAACTTTAATTAATAAATAAAACATTAGAAACAGTAGAACAGGAGAGTAACTTTTTTTTTACTGTTTACTTTTTGATTATTTGTATTCAGTGAGTCATGATGGACGTTTTTAAGGTGTTTTCCACTTAAAGGTTCAGTTTGAAAAAAAATGGCTTAATTGTGCTTTTTTTCATTTAATCTGTTGCTGCTTGGCATTTAAGAAATAAACTAAAAAGCTTGAACTTTTAAACTTGTTTCCCCAGGCAGGAGTGGAATGGCTATTTCTAGGTTCTGAGAGGATACCAAAGGTTAGCAGGCCTTTACCATTATGACCTCTGAACTTTAAAACCCCTTACCTGTGGAATTTATGCTGGCATGGAGGCCATTTTTTGTGTTTTTTTTTATTTTTTATTTTTTATTTCTTGATTGATTTATTTATTTCAACAATCACCTTGTTCAACTTTTCTTCAAGTTTGGGAAGAAAAAGAAAAAAAGTCTTCTGGTTTTCTGGTTGGTTATTAAGCTTTGTAAACTAAAAGGGAGAAAAATACTGCAACTTTTAATTATCACTAGATGACTGTAATTTTGCAACTTTTTAATGCACACTATCCCCTGCTAAATTTACATCTGCAGCCGGTTGTACACGTAGTTGCTAAAATACTACTCTCAGAAAGAAAAGACACATTGTTGTTTCACTCTTAAACCTTTCCATACCCCGAGGCTCAGATGAGTCTTGGCACGGCTCCACTGGATCTGCCTCTTAATAAAGGAGGAGTGACTCTCCCTCTCCTCATCCATATGAATGCTGCTGCCTCCCAGTTAGTTGTCTACAGACCCATGTCCAAGCTGGTGTGCACTGAAAACAGGACACGGAGATGCTAAAATCTGGAGTTTTGGGGAAATTCTAGATTATTTTGAAAAGCTAAATCTTCTTCACTTCAAGTATACCTAGCTAAAATTAAATTATTTCCAAACAGAAAAGGCTTTTGCTTTAACTTTAAAGCTTCAGAGACTGTTTCTCTTCAGGGGCAAGGATGCTTTCTGTTTTTGCATCTTTACTGTTCATCGTCTCACTGTCCAGCATCGGGGCCCACGATTTTTTTGAGGAAAAGAAAATCTATAAAGTTAGGACAAAGCTTCTGCCTGCAAATATTCATGATGGACTAGGTAAGAAAATTAGTTTTATCAATTTATTTTTTTTGAGCTTGCTTTCTGTATTTTTATTAATTACCTCATTTACCACTGTAAATAAATGTGTTTCAAGCATATGCTGACTTTAAAAGTCTTGTTCTATGTGCTCAAAGCCATCCTGGATGAAGACTGCAGCTTGGAGCTCTCCTTCCTGTTGGACAGTTCTGAGAGTTCAAAGGACAACCACGAGCAGGAAAAGCAGTTTGCTATGGACATGGTGGACAGGCTTCAAGGTGCACGGTTGCCGACCGGTCGCAGCCTGAGCTCCAGGGTAGCTCTGCTGCAGTACAGTAGCCACGTGATCACAGAGCAAACTTTCAGAGACTGGAAAGGAGCAGATAACTTCAAGACCCAGATAGCTCCCATTGTCTACATTGGCCATGGCACCTACACCACTTACGCCATTACCAACATGACCAAAATCTACCAGGAAGAGTCCAGACCTGGCAGCATCAAAGTGATAGTTCTGCTCTCAGATGGGATTTCCCACCCGAGGAACCCAGACATCTTCTCAGCTGTTACAGAGGCCAAGAGCCAGGGAATCAAATTCTTTGCTCTGGGGATAAGCCGGGAAGCCAATGAGCCAGCCAACATAGCCGAGCTCCGTCTGCTCGCCAGCTCGCCATCCTCCCGCTTCCTGCATAATCTACAGGACAACAACATAGTTGAGACAGTTTTCACTGAACTTGTGAGTATCACATAACATCTTTTAGCAGACAGCACTGAGATGAAGGGATGCCCTGAATAAGCATGAGGACTATCGACAGGCATGTTAAGATATTTGTACAGTGATGACAAGATGACATTGCTTCAAGAGAGACAAATGAAAGAAGAGCTCTACGAGTTTGATTTAGACCTATTTAACACTGTTCTAAGAAATGTTTTTGACATGCCTGAGCAAAAACGTAGACATTTCTTTTACCTTTCTTTTTATACATTATGTGTTTGACCCTTCTCAGTGTTTCCAATGTACTGCTTTACCTCACAAGCTGCTTTTCTTTTTGTGCAGACGGCCATAGCTGATGAAGGTGTAAGTACCAACAATAAGCTTGACTATTTCACCTGTAAATCAGTGTCATTATGTCTGAGAACATCTGTTTCTTTGTAGTGTCCTCTTGCTCAGAAATGCTCTTGTGAGAAAGGCGAAAGAGGACCCAGCGGGCCTGCAGTGAGTATTTAACCTCCAACGTTTCAGTACCGCATTCTGACAAGTTCCTACTTTGAAATGTCAATTATCTGTCAGAGTGAAGGACATCTGAAGCCATGGCAAAAAGTTTAAATTCTTCTGGTATTTCCACAAAGATAATTGTAAGACATGATAATTGCCCCTTTTTTTAAAGATAGCTTCAAGGAATTTGCACAAATGGAAAGGTGGTTCTGACCCACAACCAAAATCAATGTCAACAAAAATGGAAGACGGTAGATTATTTCTTTTTCCTTTACAAAGTAAAATAGAAAAAAAAATATGTTCATAAGCTTGGCTGCCGGTAAAGAATTTGCAGATCTATCAACAGGTTATAGAATTGGGGTGGGCAAACGTTTTGACTTTTGGGCCACAAAGGGTTTTAAAATTTGACAGAAGGGCCAGACTTGAAGTGTTTTGTGATCCACTTTATAAGAGAAAGAAATACTATGGAATTTGGACAAAAATATGCTTTAACTTCAATATATACATTTCAAAATGGAAAATTTGAGAGTTTTTTTGTTTGTTTTTTGTAATTGTGGCTTTTCTCCTCACCAATGAGTTGATATCAATCAATAAAAAAACACAAACTTAGAGAAATGCTGCATTCCTGTGCTGGTGTAAAATCGGAGAAATTACTTTTCAACTCGGAAAACACATGTCAACGTTAGAAAAACCAACAAATCAACCAATACCACATGAATGCAGAATAACATTCTACGCCCAAACAAAGATCAATGTATTTTTAGTGCCCCATCTACATTATAATATAATTTATTCCAGTTTGTTGGGCCAGATGAAATACTTAAAAGGACCGCATATGACCCCCGGGCCACAGTTTGCCCACTCCTGTTCTAGAATATTAAAAAAAATCTATACAATGTTTCAATTTTACATATTCATTCCTAATTTAAAAAATACACATAAGTCTGGTGATACGATATGTATCGCGATACACATGTCACAATATGATACTTATCCCGATATATCCCAAGACAGTAAAAAATAACATTTCACTTTTTTTATTATTTAAACACTATGACGTAGAAAAAGATGGTAAAACATGAACATTAAGAAACTCTATCTCATACGAGTTGATTTTAACCAAACAAATAATTCTGCTTATCTTTTGGTAATTGTGTATTTTATCAAAGCATAATGCACCTAACTGTGATCCATCAGATTGGTGAATTAAAATCTGTGAAGTACAGTAGAACTTTGGCCCAGTTTGTCTTTAGGATTTTGACTGAAACTCTCTGGACAGTCCGTGCTGTGCGTCCCCACTCAAAGTACCGAAATCTGTGTTTATATTTGGTACCAGTGCCAACTTGGTACAGATTTTGGAATCAGTTCTCAATTGAGTTTTACATGTCTCATTTTGCTATGCAACAACCGGTTACAACAACCGTGAGGCTCATGAGTTCAGATTTATCACAAGATAGTTCCTCCAAGATCTTGTTGTGTGTCCAGGTGCATTCACCTCAGACAGATTCTTCAGATTCTTATGCACACTAATTGTCCCTCATGATTGCTTTCATATGTTTAATAGCCACAAAGTAGAGATTTCTGTTGAACAGCACCAGATGCATGTAGTCCAGGTGTTTGCCTCTTCTGGTTATGTGTAAAAGTCTGAACCGTTTAACAGCCTTGTTACACATCAGGTCGGTGACCCCTACTGGTAGTTACAACCAAACCTGTCTAAGAAAGACCACACTTCTTGTTAAAGATGAGCTGTAGTTTACAGGTTGTAGGTCATTGCTTTCTTTTTAAAGTCATTTCTGAACTGGGCAAACAAAACAATATGTGTGAGAGGTAAATCAGTTGATTTAAATCCAGGTTTTTTGTCTCCTCTCCAGGGGAAGAAGGGTCGTCCCGGTGAGGATGGAGCTCCAGGGCAAAAAGGCCAAAAGGTTTGTCTTTGATGGACATATGAGTCCTTAGCTGGAGGCCTTTGCTGGATTTATCCAATATTTCCTGCGTGACAAGACAGGAATTCCTTGGATTTTTAACAATTTATGAACATGGGACTTATCACTAGTCTCAGTTAAACATGTTTATTTGCAATAAAAACAGAATAAAAATGTTTATTCCAGATAACTACATTTTATTTTGTTTTTCAGTTTGGTCATGCTATGATCCCATTTTTTGCACTGAAATTCTTTCATTAAATCCCCTTAAACCTCACAAAATTAAATTCCCACAGAAAAAAAAATCTCAACTACCCTTTAAAAAGGATTTAGAAAAAATAGGAAAACAGAGAAACATGAAGATATAAAACAATGATCCAAGATTCAAGATTAATTCTACTCTAGATAAATTAAAAATAAAATTGCGTGAAATACGCTCAGATAAAAGTAGCTACTTCCATCTTGTTTGTAAATTTCAAATATGAGTTTTCATTACTTAGATCTTGGTTTGTATTTCATAAAATCAAGATGTGATATTTACCTTTCCAAAATACATTTTTATCTCAAGATACTTTTACCTTAGAAAACCTACTCTGATGAAAATCGTGTTTTTGGCCTTTTTAATATGCTCTTGTGGCATTTTTCTCATGATGGATGACTTATATAAAGAAAATTACGTTTAAAATGGTTCTTATGAGTATTTATTTGTTCCATTTGTTGGATAGCCTCAATATTACTCGCCATTTTTGTTTCACCGGTAATGTTTGGTTGGGGTTGTGAGGGGCTGTAAGCTAGTGGGAAATAGTTTAAACAGATGTATGATGGGAAGTAGAGGCAGGCATTCTTCCCAGGCAGTCCCAACTACAACTCAGAAGCAAATTTCGAAAGCGCTACTGCCGCTCTGCAGAAACTATGTTCTCAAGAGGTACAGGTTTTTAGATTTTGGTTGAAAATATCATGACTAAAAGACCAGTGGGAACTCTTAAAATAGATCAGAAGATGATTAGAGTGGAACTAAAACCTATTTTGACTAAGTTACTATTATCTTGGTTTGAAAAATTGGTTAGAACTTTTATTGTTCTGTTTTTTATTTTCTTATTTTATTGGCTTTTATTTCAAGTAAAGTTTATCAATTTATTTGCTTGAAAGGGAAAAAAAATCAGACGGCATTTTGTGTTAAAAAGACTTGAAAACAGAAACAGTTTCAGCTTTAGTTCAGCAAATGAATAATGCAAACAAAAACAATTCATTAATTAAGCATTTAAAGTGTAATAATTCCCCTTTTTCGAATTTTTTATTTATTTTTAAGTCCATCTCTGTCACATGCTTGAGTTATGTTTGTTTGTTTGTAAATACTTTTTGCTCTACTTTAGTGAATTGATCAAATTTCCTTTAAAATGCACTTAAAAAAGATCACATAAATGCATGCAATACTGATTCAAATGTTTGGGTTTTAATTGTATAATTTGTTTTTTTTTAACTGTTTAAACATTGATATGACATCTTCCATGAAAATATGTTTTATCTTTGGAAGTCTTTCTTATCTAGCCATTAATATGGTGTGTTTTTTAGAAGTATGTAAATAAATCAATGTTTTTGTCTTAAGTTATTTTAAATGTATAAACCCTGCACTTTAGATAAGCTAATATGTAATAAATTGATGTAATCCACTTTTGTCAGGGGGAATCAGGAATAAATGGAGCGCCCGGGCGAGAAGGCTCTGAGGTAAATTCCCCAATTCTTAAAAATAAAAAACATCGATCTGTCTCTTTGTCTCTGACGTCTGAATTCCTTTTGATTTGCAGGGAAAACCGGGTTACAAAGGAGAAAAGGTCTCGAAATGAAAACAATATGAAGACCTTTTGTTTTTCATGGAGAAAGAGTTCACCACTTGTCATTCCTGCAGGGTGAAAGAGGCGAGTGCGGCACACCGGGAATCAAAGGCGACAGGGTACGATTGAAATTCTAATGATCAATAATCTTTTTATCACTTGTTTGATGACATGGTCTGTCGTTCTTCTGTGGCCCTCTTCAGGGTCCAGAGGGTCCGGTTGGAGGAAGAGGGCAGAGAGGTCTGCAGGTAAACTAATTTTGAGGTTTATGTCATTAAATTATCATAAAAATGATCAAATATGTGATTTTTTTTTTAATGAATTTACATGATCACTTGCTGAACATATGCATTATCAACATTTATGACATTTATGAGAAGCCGTATGAGACTCAATTCATACTTGCTTTCCCACACACTATCAAACTTTCATACACAGGTATGAATTAAATCCCATATAGCCTCTCATACATTTCTTTATTTGATTTATGGTTGGGTGTTATTCCTTCCAGGGCTTACAAGGACCACCGGGAGACACTGGACCAGAGGGCCCTCAGGGAAACAAGGTCAGCTTTCTTTTGACAACTTCTAAGTATCTCATCAACCACGTCTGCTCTGACCTTTACATATTGTTTTATGATCATTTCTTCTCCGTCTCGGAACATAACCCTACAGCAAAAAGCCTGTCTGCCGTCAAACCCTATATAAAAAAATGTGGCAATGAGCCAAAGAGCTTCCCGTCATTGCTGTTATTCACACAAATCTTCTCACAACATCGCCGCCTGCATCCTGCATCTAAGTACATAGTGAAAAATGCCCCGCAGCATCGTAAGGCTCTGTAGAAAGGTGTGCGGTTAATAACATACATGTGCAGTGCGTCCCGTCATGCAAACCTGTGAGCATTATAGTTAAAGTCCTGGTGGTTTAAACAAACTGTAGATGTCCATTACTTCAGTGTGTTTATGATAACAGGGGGAAAGGGGCCCTCTGGGTCCTTCAGGGATTCAAGGAGAAACTGGTATTGGACTCCCTGGACCTAAAGTAAGTCCTTCAGAAGGAGATTCTCTCTATGCACAATTGTTCTTTCCAATCATAAGTAATTTAGTGACTTGTTTTGGGTAGCTAAGCTTGTGAATTAATCTGCAGGGTGACATTGGTTTCCAAGGACGACCAGGTCCTCCTGGTCCCCCAGGATTAGGTGAACCTGGTCATCCTGTGAGTAAAAATAAAATTGTCAAAGTTAATGTTTTCATTTTTCACATTTTTTTTAACATGGCATTTGCTTTAACTGCAGGGCCCTCAAGGTCAGCAAGGTGTTCAAGGGGAAAGAGGACCTCGAGGGGAAGGATTTCCTGGACCAAAGGTTATCTCTATTAACTCGTGTGCTATCTAGGCATGTTTACATTACAAGTGTGGTCATCTGGACCCCACAAGACACCGCACTATTTTTTCTTTATGGATTTTTTATCTTCACTGGTGTCCACCTTTGTCATGGGAGGGACCACTCATCAATATAAGGGTGGGATCATCTGGACCCTATAAGAGAGCACAAGGGTTACATTTATGGCCAAATGCAGGTCTTATATCACCTTTTAGCAAAAATGTCTCACATGCTCAAAAACTCACAAAAATGCATTTAATAATTAATAATATAAAAATAATAATTAAAAAAATAATAAATTAAAATTAAATTTAGGAAATAGTGACACCTTCCACTCAAAAATAGAAAAGAAAAGATTACATCTCAGCAGATTAAACTGTCAAAAAAAATGAATGTGGGCAAAATCTCTAATGTGGCTCAAAAAATATTTCAGAATCCACACTTGAAACCAAAACCCACAAGCCAAGTACATTCAAAGGAAGCTTGGGCATTTTTATGGGATGGTCACATGACCCATGGCTTGGTGGTCCTAATGTAGCTTAAATGTGACATTTTCACTTTTTCCCACAATGCGGAAAAGGAAAACTTGTTTAAGCAATTTTCACAAAACTTTACAAACATTCTGCCAGGTTAAGTCTACAACCACAAGCAAAGTTTTGTTGACCTTTCACCTTGGGAAGAAGCCATCATCTTAATATTTCAAAGAAAATTACCAGTAGTAACTTCTACAAATGTAAACTGCCTTTAGGGATTTCGATTAATCACTTCCTAACTCCTCGAGCATCATTGAAAGGGAACGGGAAAAAATGAAGTTGCAGGATTTGAATGGTTTTAGCATTGCAAGCTTGTAAAGGTGGCCCTGTTGCTAGCACACCTTTTACCGGCATTGTGAAAAATACATTAATCCTTGGCTCAACCTGAACAAAATGATGTGAGATGCAAAATTAACATATTGGGAATGTGGGTGTAGATAACAGAAAAACATTTGTTACAAAGAAAATTCAAACATTTATTTTTGCTGATTCTTATACAAATTACAAAGAACTGCTCGTCATCCCCAGGCAGCCAAAAATTAAAGTGGTTGCAGAAAAGCCATAATCTTGGAAAAAAACAGTAAGAGCGGGTCAAAGGAGGAGAGGAGGGCCACAATGTCGCTTGCAGCTTTAATAAGATTTATAATTCCGGCTATAGATATTTTTACACAACACTGAAAGTCTCTTAAACTTAGACCTTTTTCATACAAGTATGAACATTGTTTATTTAAGTTGCTGTAGTTTTAAACGTTTTTTTTAGTATTATTTCTGGTATTTTTATTAAGTAGGTGGTTAATTTATTTTTTTGAAGCTAATATTAATGTCCGGAGACCAAATCTGACACAAAATGTTGCCAATTTATTTATTTTATTTTTTATTTTTTAAATGAATTGACAAATTGTTGTGAAATTATGCCAGAGTTTCTTGAGCAATTCAGTCCAAACAGTTAAAACAGGTATTATTTACATTGGAATGAGGATGTGAATTTAACTCATTTGAGTTTCTCAACTGTGACATTGCTCTATTAAATGTTGCTTTTACAGTCATAAAGCTCTGCCTCTTTCCGTTTGAATAGATCTGGCTGGGATTTCAACCATGTCTTAAACCAAGCACCACAAGGACGTTTATTTTTTTAAAGTTTTTTTTTTAAACTGGGAACTTTATTCTAAAAGTACTTAAGCGTGAAATGAAGAAAAAATGTGTCACGCAGACGAAAAGAACATGTTTTGATTGGAGCATGCACCAAAATGCAGCAACAACTTTTAACCTTTACTATGGGGTGTTAGGAAACTAAATTTGTCAGAGTGGATCTTCCTTTAGCTACACAAACATTTATTTGACTAAATTTGACAACTAAAATGCCTGCTGTCATTCCTAATGCGTAGCATCATTTTATATAACTATGAACAAGAATTAACATGCTCTTACCCTATAATCTATTTTCTTCTACTAATACAGATCTGGCTTTGACCCAAACGTACGCAGCTGGAACAATGTGAAACTGTGTTGACTTGTTTTCCTCAGGGAGACCGAGGACTCCCAGGCCCAAGGGGGCCAAGAGGACAGCAGGGCGTAGGCATAAAAGGAGACAAGGTGAGTTGTAACAATCCGATTTTATAGGAACATGTGCACAACATATGTTTATGTATACAGACACGGGGAGGTCTAAAAAAGTCCTCAAGGTAAAAGCTGTAATGAGAAAATGCAGCAAGAAAAGACAAGCATGTAATCAAATAAAACCTTTTATTATTTTCAGAAAGTAAAACATAGTTACAGTAAGTTAGGCAATGTGCTAAAAATAATTATCTCACTTTACAATACCATTAACCTCCTTACAAAAAGAGGGATCTCTTTGATCTGAATTATTCTTTATTTTGACTTTGGCACTTAAGTGGACCGAAACAGGCAATAAAAGGGATGGAAGAAACTTGTTGGCAAGTTCTTGGTCCAGTTTTTGCCCTATGAATCTTCTCAGGATACACACTGAGGACTGCAAAGGACATTATGGTTTGGATGGGAATCTGAGGCTTTAGTCATTTTTCTCATGGCTAATAAAACTGTACTATGAGACATGTGAAATAACATTTACGCTTAAGGAGATCCTGATTACCTATGAAACTATAGTATGGTGGTTATTTGGAGAAGCACATCTGCTTGAGAATAGTTGGGCTCTATCTGACATTGGAGTAACTTCAAGTGCCTTCTTGAAACATCTGAGGAAGAGATTGTTAATCTGTCCCCACATTGTCTTGGCTGTGTCAAAAACAGCCTTTCTCAATTTAAATTCAAATAAATTATCCTGTTAGACCTTTGAATATGCTTTAATTTTCACCTATGTTGTACCACAGAGACATGACAACCTAAAGAGGGGTAGATGTGAAAAACAGTAACTTTGCTACATGATGACTAACAGCCCAAAAATGACTTTTGGAAAAAAAAAACCTTCTAAAACTTTTTTTTTAAACAATATCAGCAATACCAGCAAAAGTGTTCGTATTTTAAAGACCCACACCGATCAACTTTTGATCTTTTTTTAAAAACGCACCCAGTTATGCGCTATGATTATGCTTTTTAGCCAAAATCAAAAAATCTGTATCGTTCTGAGGACATAGTTTCTGCAGAGCAGCAGTAGTTCCTTAGAAATTCACCTCTGAGTTGTGGGCGGAACCAATGGCGTGGACCAACCCCACTCCACTTCCCTTGTGGCCTACCTAGAGTATTTTCTGGGGAAAAAAAAGTTCAATTTTTTTTGTCTGCTTCTGATTCACATTGACTTGAATAAAGGAATACACAGAAGTGAAATTTAGAACCTACTTTTTTTTAATGTCCTTCGTCATGAAAAAAAATGTAAAATAAAAACACAATTTTCATCAGAGTGAATCTTTCAAGCTTTTAAATGACAAAGTGATAACATTTTCAGATTCGTAGAAGCTTCAATTTGTGTTGTTAAGAAAAAAATATTTAAATTATACCTAATCAGGTGAATCATGTCAGGCTGATACTTGTCTTCCAAAACTTATATTGGTGTTCTTGTCCCAGGGTGAATTGGGGCCCCCAGGTCTTCCTGGGCCAACCGGACTAGCAGGAGTTGGGATACAGGGAGAGAAGGTCAGAAGATTTTTTTTTTTTTTTTTTTTTTTAGCAAATATCAATTTATTTAACCAATAATCAATTATCAATAAGTAACTGCTATTAAGAACTATTAATATAAATCCTCAGGGAACTGAGGGGCCGAGGGGACCGCCAGGAGTAAGAGGACTTCAGGGGGAAGGTTTGCCAGGACCCAAGGTTTGTTTGAAACAAAGAAAAAAAATGTGAATCGGTTACATAATGTTGTTCTGAAAACTAGAACAAAATAGTAAATTTAAACAAAAACACCAAAACTATAACACTTCAAGTAAACTGGAACATTAATTTGCCAAAAGTGGAGAAGGTCTTATTTGTATTTTAATAAAAATAAAGTTACTGCAGTTTCAACCAGTTTGAAAAGACATGTGTTGCAATGTTCATATGAACAGGGAGACCAAGGCTTACCCGGAGAACAGGGTGCTCCAGGAGAAAGAGGAAGTGGTGAACCAGGTCCAAAGGTAGGACATTGGTTCTAGAACATTGTATATATTTACATTAAGCAGATGTAATTGGCATGAAAAACAAGGCCTGTATCATTACAGGGAGAACCTGGAGATTCAGGACTGAGTGGTCTGCCTGGTCTACCAGGAGAAGATGGAGCTCCAGGGCAGAAGGTGAATAGATGAAGTCCAAAATTTTAGCATTTTCCAGAATCTTGACTGAAATTCATCCTTCATCCTCCTATTTTAACTGAAAGAATAGTTTGCTTACATTATTGTATTCTTCTTTAAGGGGGAGCCTGGTTTACCTGGTTCAAGGGGTCCTGAGGGAGTGCAGGGAGTTGGTGTTCAAGGGGAGAAGGTATGTTTTAAATATCAAAATGACAAGTAATGCATGAATAAATTACATCAAATATTACTCTGATATTGTCTGATTCTCTTAGGGTGACCAGGGTTTAAGGGGCATCCGTGGATTACATGGTCCTCCTGGGATCCCAGGACCTTCTGGGCCAAAAGTAGGGATTCGCAAATCTATTTTAGCTGTGTTGCTTTCTTTTTCTTTTTTTTTTTTTTCTTTTTTTGTAGAAATCTGCAAATGATTTATGCTTCACCAGCTGTCCTTTGATGAGTCAAAATGCGAACCCTTCATGCTTTGTTGAGCATTGGTGAATTGAAGACAAGTATGAATTAGATCTTCAACATGTTGCCAACTTTCATCTTCCAGGGTGAACGTGGAGTTCCAGGCCCACAGGGCATGCTCGGGCAGCCAGGACGATCCATATCTGGTCCAAAGGTAAAATAAATAAAATCTTCATCATTAAACTGTCTTCTAACAAATAGTTTGGAAAGCAGTGCGAAGAACTGACAAAATAAAGTCTGATCTCATCCTCTAAATAAAAACTGTTTCTGTGTGTGATTGGTGCACCTCATGTTAAGGGTGAAGTTGGCCCTCAGGGTCCACCTGGCCCTATTGGGGAAACAGGCCTGGGACTACCTGGTCCAAAAGTAATGACTTTTGAATAAACTTATTTTGTATTATTTGTGAAGCACATTCTCTCATCAATCTATGCACTTTGCATTTTTAGGGTGATCGTGGTCAACAAGGTTTACCAGGTCCAACTGGTCCAAAAGGTGAAGGCACCCATGGCCCAATGGTTTGTATAATAGGGGGAATTTTCAAGTTTCAACCATTTTTAATGTTTAATTTTGTACAAATTAACTATCAGTAACTCAAAAAACTATGGATGTTACTTTTTTTTCCACCATTAGGGTCCTCCAGGAGTGCCAGGCTTACCAGGTGAGCCTGGTCCAGAAGGACAAGGCATTCCTGGTCCTAAGGTTTGTGTTCTATGTCCTTTTCTCAATTTTATTTGTTTAAAGTTTGTATAAAAGCATATATCTGATAGTTTTATGTGTTTACCAGGGAGACGTCGGCTTCAGGGGACAACCAGGCCTGCCCGGTCCACAAGGAGAGGGTTTACAAGGACCACCAGTAATGAAAAACTGCCATTCTGTTTGACCTTGTCATAATTATATATACTTCACATGTTATTAGTGTCCTATTAAGCCTTGAGGAGTGCAAATGTTTCAGTTTCTTTGTGTTTTCACATCATTGATTATTGATTTGAACTGTGTTTTAGGGTAATGTTGGGAGACCAGGGCCTCCGGGTCTATCTGGACCCCCAGGAGTAGGTATTCAAGGCCCAAAGGTGAGTCACTGCTTTTTTTAAATAAAAAAAGCCGCACATATCATAATTTTTTTTTTCAATCGAGCTACAAAACTGAAAAAAATCAAAATAAATCATCATTCGACCTTAGGGTGAACCAGGTCCTCCAGGCATGACTGGCCCTAGAGGAGCTCAAGGAGATGGACTTCCTGGAGCAAAGGTGGTGTATGAAATCTTGTCAAAGAAAGTTTTGTCAGAAGCTATGTAACTCTTTTATATGGTTTTTTTTGTTTGTTTGTTTGTTTTTTAAATGGGACAGGGTGACCGTGGCCTACAAGGAGAAAGGGGAACAAAAGGTACTAAAGGAGACATGGGAGATCCTGGAGTTCCTGGTGAAAAGGTCAATTACATAAATGTGTTCCTGTCTGTACACAACCAAGCAGCACCAGTTCGTTAATTATTAAATTGGAACAATTTGCCACCAAATTTAAAAAAATGCTAACATGCATTTATTCTAATGAATTTTGAACTCACAAAAAAACATGTTTTAATTGTTCTTACATTTTCAGGGAAGACCAGGAACAAGGGGGGACCCAGGCCTTACAGTAAGCTCACTGAGCCTTCATGCTTGTCTTTAGACATGAAGTTCTTAAATAATCGAAGCTTTTCATATCTTTTAGAGAGAAGAAGTTATAAGGCTGATTAAGGAAATATGTGGTAAGTTTCAGAGCCAAGATGAGTTTATTAGAAGCACAAAAGGCTTCATTCCAATGATTAAAATAGGAACAGCAAAGTAAACATCTACATCCACTTCATTAAAACCGTGTCACACTGATGTGATGTACAATATACACAGTCCACGCATGTAGTTTTGGTCTTTTGTGAGACCTGCATGGTACTCATATGTCATGAGTGTCTCTGTGTTTGATATTTGTCAATGTATGCAGATGTCCATCGGGGGTTTTGACTGATGGATCCTTACATTAATTTGATTTTGAGCTGTTCTAAATTTTTGGTCGGTTGAGAATTATTCAATTCCTGCCTAGTTTACGTAGTTTATAGGTAATTATTATGAAAATTGTATGCAATTGTGCGTGATTTTTGC
Source organism: Oryzias melastigma (assembly GCF_002922805.2). NCBI lineage: Eukaryota > Metazoa > Chordata > Actinopteri > Beloniformes > Adrianichthyidae > Oryzias > Oryzias melastigma. The sequence goes on from NC_050532.1 coordinate 18,577,710, forward strand.
AAGATGCATGGGCAAATCTGTGGCTTTCCAGGACCTTTCCTAGTATTCCACGTATGTCTAACGGAGTTTTGACGAATGTACCAATGATGTATAACTTTTATATAAGACATCCCACTTTAAAATTACATATTTGATGCACAAATGTACTAATGAATTCCATATAAACAGCGCAATAATTGCACATGGTTCATGCACAATTTGCGTATTGTGTGACATGTATATAAATCAGACAATCATTGACCCCACCAGCAGTCTATACCAAACGGGGGTCTCCTGCACCCCCCGTCTAGACTACCTGGATGGGGGGGTCTCATCTCTCGCGGGGTGGTGTGTGAAGGCAGGTTGCAGAAGGCGGCTTGGTACGGCGAGCGTGGATTCAACTCTGGACGCTCACTAGACCCTTCTTGCTGATCTCCCCAGCTGTGGTTCTCACCAGGGGTCCACCTGTCTCAGCAGGGGGACCACCGCCATTCTGCCTCAGCTGGTGCCTGGCAACTGACTTAGGGTTGCTCTGCACCAATAGTCCCATCAACAATTCAGAAGCAATTTCTAATGAACTCCTGCTGCTTCGCAGAAACTGTCTTAGAAAACAACACAAGTTTTTAGATTCTTGCTAAAAACGTAATAATTATAACTAAAAGACGAATAGGAAAACTTTAGCAATAAATCAAAAGATAATCAGAGTGGGACTTAAAGAATATTCTTAAGTGAACAAAAAAAAATGCCTAGTAAAGGAAAAATATGTTACTTTTAATGTGTTCTCTGCATTTCATGTGCTCTGTGATAATTAATATTTTCCCCAATTTTTTTGGAGTCAATTTAATGTCAAAAAATGCAAAAAAAATGAACAAAGATGGTTTAACTGGTTGATTTCCTGTGTAATAATGTTTGCTGCTGTTGGCACTTGAGTGTTGGTAAAATTAGTGATAGTAACTGAATTTCATTAGAGTAAAAAGCGACGAAGCAAACTGATTTGAGATGTATAAAATTTATTTAAACATCTTACATTTCCTTGTATCTTCATGTTTGACTGGGTCAGCAACAAGCTGGAAATTTCCAATTAGGAAAAAAAAAATAGATGTTTTTCTGGATCAAATTAGCAACTTTAGACTTACTCAATGACATGAAAATAAGTCAAGTTTTTCTTCTATTTATTTTATTTTAGGATGTGGCCTCAAGTGCAAAGAAAAGCCGATGGAGCTTGTGTTTGTCATCGACAGTTCAGAGAGTGTTGGCCCGGAGAATTTTGAGATCATCAAGGACTTTGTAACAAGGTTGGTGGACAGGACAACAGTGGGACGCAATGCCACTAGAATTGGACTGGTGCTCTACAGCCTAGACGTCCTTTTAGAGTTCAACTTGGCTCGCTACACGACCAAAGAGGAAGTGAAGCAGGCGATCAGAAAAATGCCTTACATGGGCGAGGGGACTTACACAGGCACTGCTATTAGAAAGGCAACCCAGGAGGCTTTCTTTAGTGCGCGACCCGGCGTCAATAAAGTTGCCATCGTCATCACTGATGGTCAGACGGACAAAAGAGAGCCGGTCAAGCTGGACATGGCTGTGAGAGAAGCTCATGCTGCAAACATCGAGATGTACACGATCGGCATTGTCAACTCGTCTGATCCAACACAGACTGAGTTCTTGCAAGAACTAAATCTCATTGCTTCTGACCCAGACAGTGAACACATGTACCTTATTGATGACTTCAATACTCTGGCAGGTAATAATCCTAAACTGGAATTATCTGATTTTTTTGTTTTTAAAAGTAACATGTTTTTTATTGTCTTCACAGCACTGGAGTCTAAACTTGTAAGTCAATTTTGTGAGGATGAAAATGGAGACCTTATATACAGTCACATCACCAATGGACTCCATAACGGAAACAACGGGCTTTATCAAGTCAACCTGCAGAATACTGATAGATTTAATGGTTATGAATATAATGGGAGAGATAATGTGAGGAAAAACCTAAAGGAAGATAATAATCAGAGAAAAATCAACACAAGAGGCCGAGGTGACACTTTCACCCTTCCCATCAGTGCTGGTCCTCTTCCTCTCCAGGTTGTGACCTCTCAAACACTACAACAATTCAAGCACTTGGTCATTGTAATCATGTTATACTGATGTGCGACTTCCCACTAGGTGGATGAAGACGATGAAGGGGAAGATTTAGACTCAAGGGCCCGGTCACAGAGCGGTAGGACTCCGTCCACAGTCAACAGAACGCTTTTGTCTGCTGTGGAAAAAAGTTCTGATCCGACCGTCTCCAGTGAAACCCTTTTATCGTCGTCTAAACCTCCAACATCGACACCGACACTGGAGTTTATATCATCCTCAAACTCACATCAGCTTCAGCCTTCACAGAGTCAAACCCCCCCTGAGGGTGAGTGAGACACGGATGCTTCCCAGGTTTCATTTTTGATGTTTGCGGATGTATAATATTTAGGTTTTTTTTTTTTGTTTGATGTATACAAATAGAAGCACAATGTACAGACAAACATATTTAATGCTTGACCATGACTGTAATTGTATCTAAAGTTTCTTAGCATTAAAAAAAAGCTTTTTAACATGAACATGCCATGTTATGACAATACAGAAGGCCTAAATGCAAAATGCACATTCTGCTACTGATGTTTAACAAACCAAAAACTCATCATATATATATGTGAAACACAATTATCAAAAGGAAATGCTACTAAAGTAAGTGAGAAGCCATTGCCAGCAATGTGGCTCCATTTTTGTACTATGAACAAGACTGCTAACTAAACTTTAACATCTTAGTTCTAAAACCCTCATGCACCATCGTGCTGATTTCCAAGACTTGTTCTTTTTCTGGCTTGAAGCTCTTATAACTACAACACTTGTTTTCCAGAAGTCCCTCTTCCTGATCCCCGCTGTAATTTCACCTTGGACCAAGGCACCTGCCGGGACTATATTATCCGCTGGTACTATGACCAGCAGGCCAACGCTTGTGCCCAGTTTTGGTATGGAGGCTGTGGTGGGAATGAAAACCGGTTTGGAACAGAAAGTGAATGCAAGAAAACATGTGTGATTTCAAGGAAAGGTGAGCATTTAAAAAAAAAAAAACAGGTAAAAAACAGACACAAGTTATTGAACATGATTCTCCTACTTGTCATTTTCAGGTTAATATTGGAAGGGAGAAACTTTTCTACATTTGGTGGTTTATCCCCCAAATCCAACCTCCTAATGTCGAGTTCCAAGCAGGGAAGCACTGGGTCCCATTTTTAGTCTTTGGTATGACTCAGCCGGGATTTAAACTCAGAACCTTCCAGACTCAGGGCGGACACTCTTCCACATGGCCACTGAGCTACTCATGTACAGCTAATTTTATGCACTTGTTTTTATATCATCTCACACACATTTATTGTGCACATTTTTTTCATTTATATATATATATATATTGATAAAGTAGATAGGTTTTTTTAATCATGTATGTTAAACTATGATATCTTGTTAAACTAAGATAAAGATTTTATTGATTTCTTGTCCACGTGGGTTTTTGAATGTCATCTTCAGGACTTGGGTTACTACAAGATGTTCATTTCTATGTCTTCGTAATACCTCATCATTTTATTTAGTTCAAGTAGACAAAATGAAATAGAAAATATGTTTATGTAGTGAATAAAAATAGTGAGTTATTTCACACATCTAAAAAAAAACATTTGTGTCAGGATTGTTCTTACCTCTGTTTCTGTCACCTATTTGTGTTGTTTTTTTCCTCTCAATGTGTCATTTTGAGCTATCACAGGCAGCTGTAATACATTTTTTTCCTCTGGATGTTCTTTTTAGTTCTAATGTTCTACTGTAATGAAGATTGAGGATTTCCTTTACACTTTAAATCATTTTTATATAAGCAGGATCTATATTTGAATATATTTATGGTGATAAAAAATTGTTTATTTTGCTTTTTCTTGTCTGTATAATTAAACAGTATTAAAGTTGATGTTTAAATAACCATCATCAGAGGGTTCTCTTTTTGTGTTTTAGGTAAAAAGAAGTCTGTCAGTATTATGAAGGAGTGGAATTTAATTTAATGTCACATTTTCACTACAACCAAAAGATTGTAGACCCCATTCTTTTTTTTTTTTTAAAAGAACTTAAATAACTATTTAAAAATTCTGTGCAAATATGAATTAAAGGTTCTCTAAAGCTTTTCATTCAAAGATAATTGTTTTAAATTAACTCAAAGAAACTACTACAAAAATAATCTATGCTATTCGTTATTTATAAAAAAAATTCCAAATGTAAAAATTGCAAAAATATACTCATTTTTGTGACAAGAATTACTGCATGTTTTTATCTTGTAGACAGGTGATTGATTATTCACTCCAAGAATGCTATTTTACCTCCTCCTAATATGTTTAAGTCGATGCTAGACTTTAGTAACTTATTCACAAATAAAATAATTATTTGAACGTTTTATCAGGTCATTTAAATACTCAATTAAGAAAAAGAGTAATTGTATTTCCACCAGTACTTTGATTCTACATGTTTTTCATAATATTGTTTTACTGTTTTATTTATTTATCTTTTCTTTGATGTATATAATAAATCGGATAAATCGATTTACATGCAAAGAAAATCAAATTAATTAGGAGAAATTTAAACGTGCTCATATTTTCCAAACTACTATTATTTTCTGAAGATTAATACATAATTTTCTTTAAATGGATAAACAAATGACAAAATAAATCCGATTATGATCAGATTTTTGGATTACATTTTAATCGACTCACTCACCTCTGCATTATGTTTACATGTGCAAAAACGCTTTTTTATCTTGTTGGCTTGCCGTAGTCTGTTGCTATGGGGATAATGACGCTGCGCTGGCTCTGCTTGGATTAGTAGTTAGCCAGTTTAGCAGCGAAAGGTATCCTGTCAAATTGGAAAACCTTGGGAATAATCCAACACACTGCCATGGCGTCAGCTTTAGATACTCTCTGGGAAGACAGAGATGTTCGGTTCGACATAACGGCTCAGTAAGTCAACAATGAAATGCATTTATACTGTTGTAAAGAAGGAGAAGAAGAAGACACTGCTAAGAGGCTAAGCTACTATCCGAATCAAATAAATGATCTATTTTGAGTAACTAGCTTTATGTAAATACGAAAAACAGCAATGTCAATGCAATATATATTTAACCATTTATCATACCAAGCTGAATTCAATACGTAAAACGATAATCCAACCCCTCCACAGGCAAATGAAAACTCGTCCAGGAGAAGTTCTGATAGATTGTCTGGACTCAATCGAAGACACAAAGGGAAACAATGGAGATCGAGGTGATTTTGTGAACTCTTTTCACTGTGTCTGTCTGGTACTATGGCAGATTAATGACTGCAACTGTCTTTCAATGCAGGAAGACTCCTGGTTACTAATCTGAGGATCATCTGGCACTCTTTGGCTCTGCCGAGAGTTAATTTATGTGAGTAAATCGTTGACTTTCTTTCTTTCTGAATAATCTAGTGCAGGGGTCTGCAACCTTCAACAGTTAAAAGGCATTTCGGGGGATTTCTTACTGACAACATCCAAGCAGGAGCCACAAAGTAGAAGACACTGATTTGTATTTATTGTATTGTTACTGTTATGATAAATACAAACACATTTGTTTTTTCAAAGAGAAACATATAGATAAAATAGCCTTTTTTCTAAATATTAAATGGTTTCTAATTGTTTAGAGGTCTACATGACTTCCTTTTCAAAATAAAAGACATCCTTTAGCACATAAAATCACCTCAATGCAGAGAATGTAGTAGTAGGTGGTGAAATATCAGTAGTGATGAAAGATAAACACACACAAAACCATATGCTAATGAAGTGACCCATATCATGTTTTTCATAATCAAAATCCTTGTTTTTTTTATTCAAAAACAGAAAGTGGACCTTCAATTCTGGTTGTGTGCTCTAACTTCAGAGTGATTTTTTTTTTTTTGTGGTAAAAAGTTGGACGGATTGTTAGGGCATTTGTAGTCAGGATCCTGGTGGACTGATAAATATTGTCCTTAAACTGTTTTTGAAGGAGCTGAAAAACATTCGACTTTTATTACTTTTTTTTTTAATCACCTTTGTCCAAAATTTTCAAATTAAAAATAATGTTTTTTTTTTTTTTTGACTAGAGAACCACAATGAGGGGTTAAAGAGCCATTTTTCGTGGGATTTTGTGTTTTTGTTGGATTTGTAACCCAAATAACAGCAAATCAAATGTATTTATTTATTTATTCATTGCAGCTGTTGGTTACAACTCAATTATTAACATCACAACGAGGACAGCGAACTCTGTAAGTAGCTCTTACATTATGTTTTAGTAAACCTTATGAACTGAACTATTTTTTTTTTCTTTCAATTACAAAAAAAAGAAATCTTTACAAATATTTTTACATAGATTTTAAACTCTCCGACCACTTTATTAGGTATACATTGCTTGTATCTTGACCGGGTTGAGATCTGGAGACTGTGAACGTCATTTGAGAACTGTAAACTCATTGTCTGACCAGGCATGTTTAAAATGTAACCACCTTTCTTCCCCATTCTGATGCTTAGCTTGAACTGCAGCATGTCATCTTGACCACGTCTACATGCCTAAATGCATTAAGTTGCTGCCATGTGATTGGCTGATCAGAAATTTGCGTTAACGAGCAATTGCACAGGTGTACCTATGATTGGCCAGTGAGCGTAGATATGAATATTTATTCCTTTTTTAATTAAAAAAAAGTTAAATCCTTTAAATAAATAAGTCATATTTCTCAATTACCAAATATTTGTGAGCACGGTTACTAAATGACGTTTACACTAATGCACTTTTTACCATGTGTGTGTTTTTTTAATGAATTAATTTCTGTGTTCCAGAAACTGAGGGGTCAAACTGAAGCTCTCTACATCTTAACAAAGTCTAACAACACAAGATTTGAGTTCATTTTCACAAATTTGGTTCCAGGAAGTCCAAGACTCTTTACGTCTGTCATTGCTGTCCACAGGTAAAACAAAGCTCCATAAAACGTTATTGCACTCTCAGTAAAAATCTCATTTTAAAAATAACCTATTATGTGTTGATACAGAGCCTATGAGACATCTAAGATGTACCGGGATCTGAAACTGCGAGCAGCCCTCATTCAAAATAAGCAACTTAGACTTTTGCCGCGGGAGCAGGTTTATGATAAGATTAATGGCGTTTGGAATTTGTCCAGTGATCAGGTATGGAAAGTTTGAGTGTCTCAAGTGCACTTTTTCTTAATTTTGAACCCTATATTTCTCTGCTAATGAAATGAACTCGTTCTGTTTGAGAAACATCACATTTGTTAGAGAAATGTGTCTGTTGTTGTTTTGGAGATTACTATACGAGTAATGGAAGTTGAAAATAGATTTTTGTCTCAAATTATTGTAATGACAGGCTGGTACTTTTTAAAACTGAGCTGTGACTTTATTTTAGGGAAACCTTGGAACCTTCTTCATCACTAACGTTCGGATTGTTTGGCATGCCAACATGAACGAGAGCTTCAATGTCAGCATTCCTTACCTTCAGATTGTAAGTAAAGATCATGACTTTGACTCCTTTATTGAGTCTCTATATTTTTTTTGCAAACAGGCCACAATCCAAATATTGTAATCCTCTTAGTCTTACTTTATTCTTCAATGTCTTTTAATTGGCAGTACAAATGTATTTTCACACAGAAATGGTAAATAGTTCTGTTTAACTCATTCTTCTCTGAAGTGGTCCATCAGAATAAGAGACTCCAAGTTTGGCCTGGCTTTGGTGATTGAAAGTTCACGCCAGGTAATATTTTCAGAATTAATTTGTACATTTTATTATAAAGTTATTTGTCTTGTTCAGGCTTGATTCTTATGTAGAAAATGTAAAAAATACTTTCAGAGTGGAGGATACGTGCTGGGGTTCAAGATTGATCCCGTGGATAAGCTGCAAGATGCACTCAAAGAAATCAACTCCCTGCACAAAGTTTACTCAGCTAACCCCATCTTTGGAGTAGACTACGAAATGGAGGAAAAGGTAATGAAACCCCCTCCCTCACATGGAAAACACCAAAGATCAAAATACTCCTTGACTATTTTCAAATGAACAGCTGCTGACATTCCATTGAGCTCTGGCTCTTCCTGACGTTTCGCTGATCATGTTGTCATGGCGCCATTTGTCCCGACATTCATTTCAGCCTCAGCCGTTGGAGGAACTGACGGTGGAACAGCCTCCAGATGACGTGGAAATTGAGCCCGATGAGCAGACTGATGCCTTCACTGTGAGTGAGCCTGCTGACGTCTTTACACTCATCCTCCCTCTGTGAGTGTAAAGGTTCTGTATTCAGAGCCTCAAAATAGCTGCAAGCTATCATCCCTGAACACCAGGCTTTGTTGCCTGGTGCTGATGTTTGTGACGCTTGTCAACCAAAAGGTAGATTTGGGTCAAATTATTCTGTAAAAAAAAAGGGGGGCGGTCTCAAAGAACAACATAATTTTATAGGATTTTTATCCGTTTGCTTTCATGTGTCACAACCAGAAATGATTAAGTGAAATGACTGATGGATGAAAAGATGCCATGAGGGTAAATCACAACGTTTATTGAGTAACAGCGCCATCATCTGGGCAAATCAGCACATTTCCCACAGACCCAATAAAAACAGTTTGCTTTTAGCTCCCTTTGACTGTATATGAGAACTGGACTGAGTGAGTGAGACAACACCAATAATAAAAAAAAAAAAAAAAACTTCCGGCTCCAACAAAATTAAGTCAAATCAGTTGCCAGTTATTCATTACATGGATGCCGCCATGTTGGAACCAGACAATAATAGTAAGCAGTGATTGGCCCAAGTCGCTCTGGGTCACCGCAACCACTCCCGTGCTCGAGAGAATCTGTCAAAAGATTTAAAAGTTCGGCATAGGGGCCAGTGGCACCACATACTTTTATTGAGGCATCTGATAGGTCAGTTTGTAACTTGAATAACTTACAATAAAAAAATAATATTTTGAAAAAAAAATAAGATTTCCAAAAACATGTTAATAAAAGGGTAGCAGAGCAAGAATGGTTTTTGTGACAATTATCTGAGGTCCACAGCCAAGACGAGCCAGAGGCGGGATCTACGACCAAGAACAGGAGCACAGACAATCCACCAGGAATCTCTCCCACTCCGAGTTGCGAGATGACAAGCCAGAGGCGAGGTCCATGGGCGATCCACCTGAAATCTGAAATCTCTCCCCAGAGGGGAGTGGGAAAGAGGAACAACACATGAATTGCACTGCACCAAACAGAAGCACAGAGAACCTTCCTACTTCCTATTTGGAGGGAGAGAAAATTCAATCCAGTTCTCTTATACAGTCAATGAAATGATTTCTGCAAACAAAAGTACACAACAACTTAGCATTATAGTTCAAATACCCAAACCATGACAAGTGTGTGTTCTCGTTCACAGGCTTACTTTGCTGATGGCGTGAAGGTAAATTCTCACAAATGCTTGTTTGATATTAAACATAAATGATAAATCATGCTGAGCTTTAAAATGTTAAAAAATGTAATAATTCATTTGGATTTCACAGCAACAAGATCGTGAAGCAGTGTTCTCTGAGGAACTTGGCCTTGCTATTGAAAAGCTGAAGGATGGATTCACACTTCAGGGGCTTTGGGAAGTAATAGGTTGAAATAATACAGAACTCTATGTATAGATTGGGCTTTTTTTAATAGTAAGACATTTATTTATTTATAGAGAAAGATCAAGTTTGTATTAACTACATGTAGATACTTTATTCCTGTACATATTACATGTATCATCACAATTTTTAAGCACTTTTAGTGCAGAGCTTTGACTATAACTTCATGTTTATTGTCTTATTTCAACAGATGATTGACACTTTTCTTTGTTATGAAAAATCAGATTTAGGAGATTTTTGGGAAGAAGTACTGATGCTAAATTAGAGAAAAATGTTGAAACTTTTTTAAAAGTATCAACTAATCAGCTGTTGAGTGAAGCTGCTTTCTGGGTCCGTCCTTGTAGATGTCATAAACTAATAGCAGAAAAAGACTCATCATTTTATCAGTGAGCTGTGACTCACTCCAAAGTGTCCCTGAAATCCTGGCACCCTGTGGCTCAACCATGAGCTTAAGGTTAAAATAAAGATTTAAAACAAAATGTTTTGTTATTTGTTCTTTCTTTTATTTCTGAAGTGTTGATTTCAATTGTGTATCATCAATTATATTATGACTTTTAGTCCAAAATGAAAAGATCATGAGTTATTTTCGTGTGTCTGCATGACAATGTTGTTTCTATTTGCCGGAGTGACGAGACCACACAGTTGTTTGTGCTTTATGGCAGCTGCTTTCCTGTCCGCTCAACCTGAATTCTTCGTGGATCGGGTGGTTGGATATTTTTAGAGGGGCCTGCTTATATTGAAGTAGACCTGCCTGTCTGTATCTCTCTGTCTTGTGAAGCCGCACAGCCAGCTGTCAGCTGCCTTTCCTCTATTGTGTCCTGAAGGAATGGATCCTCGAGGCCTGAAGGAAGATCTCCGCCTGTTTCAGAGCACTTTGCTGCAGGACGGCCTCAAAGAACTTCTCAACGAGAACAAGTTAATCGACTGCACCCTGAAGGTTGAGGACAGAAGCATCCCCTGCCATCGGCTAATTCTGGCGGCGTGCAGTCCGTATTTCCGGGAGCTCTTCTTCTCAGTGGATGGCAAAGAGGTGGAAACAAAGGAGGTTGTTTTGGAGAACATTGATCCAAACGTCATGGAACTGGTTGTTAATTATTTGTACTCAGCAGAGATTGACATCTACGATAGCAACGTACAGGATATTTTGGCTCTTGCCAACCGCTTCCAGATCCCATCAGTGTTCACCGTTTGTGTGAACTATCTCCAGAAGAAGCTGACCATGAAAAACTGTCTGGCCATCTACAGGCTGGGACTGATGATGAACTGTGCCAGGCTGGCGATGGCGGCTCGAGATTACATCGCAGATCGCTTTGAGGCCATCGCTGAGGACAACGACTTCTTGGAGCTCGCTCCTCCTGAGCTCTTTGCCATCATCGGAGCCGATGCACTGAACGTTGAAAAAGAAGAGGTGGTGTTTGAGGCTCTCATGAGGTGGATCAGGAAAGACAAGGAAAAGCGTAAGAAGTCCTTAGAAGAGGCCTTCGACTTCATCCGCTTTCGTCTGCTCCCAGAAAAGTATTTCAAAGAAAAAGTAGAGAAAGACGAAGTCATTAAAGCTGAGCCAGAGCTTCTCAAAAAAATTAAAACCATCAAGGAGGCGTTTGCAGGGAAGCTGCCGGAGAGGCAGAAAGACGGCGATGAAGAAGGAGAGCAGGGGACGCTGCCTGGGTATCTGAATGACGCCCGAAGACACGGCATGCACAACAAAGATCTGATTCTCATGATCAACGACACCGCTGCTGTGGCCTATGACGGCCAGGAGAACGAATGCTTTCTCGCAGCGATGGCTGAACAAATCCCCCGAAACCACGTCAGCCTGACGACAAAGAAGAACAACCTGTATGTGCTGGGGGGGCTGTTTGTAGACGAGGAAGACAAAGAAAGTCCTCTGCAGTGCTATTTCTACCAGGTAGGCAAGACTGACAAGCAAAACTCACCTTTTGTTTTTGCTAAATGTGTTTAACACCACTGTTTTCAGCTGAACAGCCTTTCTGCGGAGTGGATCGCTCTGCCCCCAATGCCTTCACCCCGCTGTCTCTTTGCTTTGGGAGAATTTGAAAATCTCATCTTTGCTGTGGCAGGAAAAGACTTACAATCCAATGAATCTCATGACACGGTCATGTGTTACGACACAGAGTAAGTTCAAAATACAACTTTTTACTGAAAAAATATCTCATTTTAATACTATTTTTTACCTTGATTTAGGAAGATGAAGTGGACAGAAACGAAAAAGTTGCCCCTGAAAATCCACGGTCATTGCGTGGTCTCTGAGAATGGGTTGGTGTACTGCATTGGAGGAAAAACGGACGACAAGTGAGATTACAGAGATAGAATATTTGATATAAATTATCCTGTTTGTAAAAATGTTCTCTCTGCTTGGAAAGCAAAACCACCAATAAGGTGTTTGCATACAACCACAAGAAAGCCGAGTGGAAGGAAGTGGCTTCCATGAAGACTCCCAGATCCATGTTTGGAGCCGTAATCCACAAAGGGAAGATTATAGTTGCAGGAGGAGTCAATGAAAATGGTCTAACAGCAACATGTGAAGCCTATGACTTTGGAACAAACAAGTATGTGCTACTCCTTTTCTTGTTAACATTTTCTGTTAACTTTTGTCAGGATAACTTGAATTTCTTAAAATCAGAGTTTTAAATTGCATGAATGACCTAACGTCACTCTGTAATCTTCATGAGATCACTTTAAGATCTACTAAGCTTATGTTTAGAGGATGACTCACATGTGCTGTATCAGGTGGGGGCCTTTTACGGAGTTTCCCCAGGAGAGAAGTTCACCCAACCTGGTCAGCTGTGGGGGGCTGCTGTATGCTGTAGGAGGCTTCGCCATGGTGGAGAATGAGAACAAAGAGTGTGCACCCACTGAAATAATCGATATTTGGCAGTACGTTCTGATTTATTTATCAAATATATAAGTATATATTATTGTTGTCATTTAAATGTGTTAATAAAATTCCATTTGTCTTCAACCAGGTACGAGGACGACACCAAACAGTGGAGCGGCATGATCAGAGAGATGCGATACGCAGCTGGAGCGTCCTGTGTCTCAATGCGACTGAACACGGAAAAAATGCCCAAAATGTAAAACAAATGATGTTTTTTCCAAAAGGGGGCGGTACATGCTTTTATTTAGAAAAACTTTTTTGTCATAATGTAGCTGACACAGCTTCCTGTTTTAGTAAATTCTACTGTTGTTGGGGAATTTCTTCTTTAACATAATATTTTTGATCAAACACAAACAAAAAATAATTTACCTTTTTTTTGTTTTAGACAAATTGAGAAAAAAGAAATTCCCCCAAAAACAGCAATAGTAGAATTCAGTTTAAAAATTGAATTCTACTGCTTTTTGGGGGGATTTATTCTTTTCCTTGTATTTTTTATCAAAAGTAAACAAAAAAATAATAATTGACTGAATATTTTTTTTACTTGTTTGTTTTGAATAAAAAAAATTGAGGGCAAGAAAAATTTCCTAAAATCCCAACAACCACACAATTCACTAAAACAGGAGTTCTATTGCTTTTTTGGGGAGGGCTTTTTTTTCTTTTTTTCTCTCACATTTTTTATCAAAATTAAATAAATAATAGAACATATTTCTTGTTTGTTTTAGATAAAACATTTCAGGAAAAGAAAAAAAAAATCCCAAAAACCCAACAAAAGAATTCCTTAAAATGGGAATTAAGGTATTTTTGGCAAATGTCCTCTTTTCCTTTATTTTTGACTTAATAAAAAAAAATAATAATAATAATTGACAGAATTTTTGTTTGTTTTGTATAAAAAAATTGAGGAAAAAAATAAAATCCCCCCAAAACTAACAGTAGAATTCCCTGAAACATGAATCCTACAGCTTTTTCCAGAATTTCTTCTTTTTCTCGTTTTTTTATCTAAAACAAAAAAAATCTGTTAAATATTTTATATTATACAATCCAGTTTTTTTTCTCTTTACTGGTCATTATTAAAATGCCACTCTCTTCATATTATTGAATCTGCTTGTGACACAGTTTTTAAAGTTCTGTGAAATCCCATTAACACTTCAGAAAATTCCACATATTTTAGAGAAAACACTTTTTCTTGATGTGAAACCATTAATATGAATTAACCCGTTGATTTCAACAGATTCTTAAAGATAAAGCAGTTTAAAAAATGTCAACTATGTCCTTGTGTTTTTTCAAGTTTAATACAAAAGCATGTAAAATAATCTCATTTTCCCACACATGAGGTAGATTCATGTCAATGGCAGAATTTACCTTTTCACTTCAAAACCAAAAAGCACTTTATGTGTATGAACTTTGTCCTCTCTGGCTAATTGTTCACAATGTAACATTCATGTCATGGTTCTCCAGATATGACCTTCAAAAAATATAAAGTTATCCTAGTATTTTTCTCTTGAGATACTCCTTCCAGGCTTCAAGGGTTGAGAGCTCCATAGAGTTCCACTCAAAATGAGGAATCTGTACAAGAAAAAACATGAAACTGTTCATTTTGAGGTTTTTAATTAAATCATGCACAGAAACTCGGATGATGAACTCTCACCTGAATGACATGATATCCCAGAATTTCCAGGTGTCTCTGTCTCATCAAAGTTTCACCTTTCATATGATGAGAGTTCTTGCAGAACGCCTTAGAATTGAGAAAGTCCACAGCAACACTGGGAACAAAGCAGGACTGTTAGATTTATTTATAAATGGATTGTATCTTCAACTCTCCATGAGTACGCCACTAAACCAACATCTCAGAATTCTGTAAGAAGCTTAAGTGTGTTGTGACGGCTGACAATTATTAATGGACAAGTCAGGTCATTTTGACTCTGTCATGTTATGAGGTGATTGAAAACTGTTGTAAAACCAAAATTGAAATAAAAAAGGACACAGCTTTAAAATGCACTGGAACAAATAGAAAGTATGGTGGCCCCTAAGTACAAATCACATCAGAAAATCACGCAATGCAAAAACATTTTAAAGGTCACCCTGACAACTAGAAAAAGAAAAAAAATTAAAATTGCATTTTAGAAATCAGAGCTAAATTTCTGAAACAATTGATATCTAAAATTTAATGTTTTTTTTATATTTGCTTTGCTTTTTTAATTGTTGTGATCTTTAATATTTGTTGATGTGTTTTGCCCTTCCAGGCCACTGTAAAAAAGAAATAAAAAATGTTTCTGAACGAAAATAACTCTGTCAAATGTAGTTGTGGTTGATAAAAATTGACTCTTTAATTTAGTTTTCAATTCATTGCTATTTTATTAATGGTTTATTGTTTCTATTATAACAATTTTCTGTGGGCTTTTGTCTTATCATTTTTTTCTGCAAAGAACTCTGAAATACCATACAAATTAACACATTTACACCAAAAACTTCACATATAATGACTATTTATGATTAAATAACTAAAGTGCATTGGGGGATTCTGTATTCCTACCGCTGAGCTCCAGGTGGCAGCTCATTCCGGATGCTTTCCAGAGAAGCGGGACTCCAAAGAACCTTTTCTCCGTCTGAGATCCTCAAGGTGCTGGGTTCGGTGTAAGGCAACGGCTGAGAGTGTTTGTCTAGTTTGCATTCAAAGTCTGAAAAGAATCCAATGACAATGAGTCCCATGACAGAACTACCTAAAAGTTATTGCTCTCGTGACAAACAAAGCTGCACTTCACTCACCTAAAGTATAATAATATGGAGTGATAACTGCAACTTGGACAAAGTTTAAGCCACCAAGAACCTCCCCCAGCATTTTGTGGATTTGCTGCTGCATGGGGCTGGGGAAACTGTCCCCTAAAAGGAGGGAAGCAAAACGAAAGGCCAGTTTTAGACAGAACTCAGTTACAAATATTGCCTGAAGTGCAAAAGTGACTGACCTTTTCTCTGCAGTTGCTGGCAGTAGCGCTCATGAAACCATGGCACCTGAAACTCGGGGCACTCCAGACAGATGGCGCGGTTGAGCTCCATCAGTCGCTGCCTCGTCCGCATGTTGAGAGCATCGGGGAGTGCTGTGAAAACCCCCCCCCCATCAGAAAGCGCTCGTTTCTATTCATCACACAAACAAACCAGAAACGCACTTTCAAGCTGGCAATCCAGTTTTCCCAGAAAATCTATGCTGAAAATTTCTTTGATCAGTTCTTCGGGGAAAAGTTCAGCGACGGCCAACGTGTACCCCAAGAGGACAAGCAGATGTGGGTCGAAGGAGCCTTAAAAAAAGACAAGAATGTCATCAAACGTGGCTAAAATGTTTGTTTGTAAGGAACCTGTTGTGTGACTCACGGATATGAGGAGTGAAGCGTCTGATACAAACGTCGTACAGCTCATCTGCCTGAACAGTATCATAGTTCAGGATAGAAAAGGGGAGGAGGGTGGCATATGTTGCAGAGTGGTGAATCTTGAAAATAAAACAGAAAAAATATAAATATATGGAATAGGGCTGCCACGATCAGTCGACTTATCTACTATTAAAATAGCCGAAGACTAATTTAATAGCTGATTAGTCGTTACTTTATATTATATGGAGTCAGTGTGGGGTAAAGTTGAAAGTTATAATGGCATTATGCTAGCTTTTTGGACCACTTTGGCATTTATTATGCTGTTTTAGGCTATTTTGGGGTTTAGCTAATATTTCAGTTACATGCTAGCTGTTTTTGTTAATTTAGGATTCTTCTGTTTTTTAGGCTAATTTGGTGTTTAGATATTATCTCAGGTAAATGCTAGCTATTTTGGCTAATTTATGGGGTTTTTTTGTTTTATTTTTAGGCTGTTTTGGAGTTTGACTAATATTTCAGCTGCATGCTAGCTGTTTTTTTCTAATTTATGCTTTTTTTCAGTTTTTAGGCTGTTTTGGGATTTAACTAATATCTTAGCTGGCTCTCAGCTTCAGCATTTTCAGATATCGGCTTTAGCGTTTTCAGATATCAGCTTCAATATTTTTAGATATTAATTTCAGCATCTTCAGCTATCAGCACTTGTATCGTTGGTGGCCAAATTCAGCTTACAGCATTCACACTAGCATTATCGAAGGTAATGCTATATATCTAGTTTTTAGATAGTTTAAAGCTAATGATTGTTAAGATGTGTGCTTTACATACAGTTTGCCCATGACCTCATTTAGTCGACTAATAGGAAAAAATAATCAGTGATTAGTCGACTATTAAAATAATCGTTTGGGGCAGCCCTAATATGGATTCAGTAACCCCAGAACAAAATGTCATCCTTTGAATCACCTTGTCAATGTTCTCAATGGCCACAGTAGCAATTTTATCCATCAGCGGAGGGCAGAGATTGTTTATTCTTGTTAGGTAAAAGGCCAGATCAGGTACGTTGGTCCAGTTGACCTGAGCGATCATCCTCTGCAGCGTCAGCGTGACTTCCTCCAGCAACATCTCTTCAAACCACTCCCCTGACACGTGTTTGAGCTCCTCCAGCACCACGTCCATCTGGTCGGACGTCTGCAGCCTCTCGCGGCCGCAGCGGCTCAGCGTCTGCAGCAAGCGCACGTATTTGCTGTGGGTGTTGTGGTGGTAGGACGAGTCGTTTCGCACCCATTTGGCGACAGCCAGTGAAATGGTGTTGAGCTCGCTGAGGTTGCACTGCGCCACCACCTCATTCACCCGCGTGACCACGCTGTCGTCGAGTCGTGGGCAGGGCAGCGTGGTCAGGACTCGTGTCAGCATGGTCACCTCGTAGGGGTAGAAACTTTGCAGCAAAAATCTGCAACATGGAGAGCTTTCAGTCTTGATTTTTCATTGATAAAACAAAGAACAGAACTCTGCTGACATACTCACTTGACCAAAATGGACCGGATTGTAGTGCAGAACTCTGGGTTCTGGTACTGCAGCAGAGAAAGGGCTTGGGTGATTCGGGCCACCTCCACCGACTTGTAGACGTGGAGGTTCTTTTGAATGACTGCTGCAATTCTACAATAAGAAATCCTTTAATTAAAAACATTACAGAAAATTTCAAAATAAAAGCACCATTATAACAGGTACGCCTTAAATAGAAATATGAGGAATATTAGTATAGGTGACTCTACATGTCTATAGGTGTGAATGTGGGAGTGTATTTGGTAACATGTCTCTGAGTGGGCAAATGTGGGTGTACTGATATAGGCTCCAGCAACTCTGTGACCCTAAAAGGGACTGATCAGCTTTGGGAATGGATAGATGGAGAAAAATCTTTTAGAAACACAATTTTAGATGGGAAAAAAAAATCATAAACATTCATTAAAAAAAAAAAAAACGGAGCACCCCAAAAACTTTCTTAATGTGAAAAATGTCAAAATACTTTTGACTTTTAAATCAATCTCTCCTAAATCATTGTATTATTAACACTTGAAAGGCTCGTTTGTGGGTAGTTTCCATAGACTGTATATAAGAATAACTTTATTTTTACAGTCAATGGTAGTTTCACATCATTAATCCTTGGAACTAAGGCTGCACAGTGGGGCAATGGTTAATGATTTTTTTATTTTATGTTCAACATTTTGAGCATAAACTCTTTGTTAAAAAAACATGATCAGAATACAAATGTTCTTGCAACTAAATATTACTGCCAATTATTTGGATGCAGAGGCAATGACTCACTTGTTCATTAAGCTGAGGTTTCTACTTTGATACTCGTCCATCGCTTCAGCTACAATCAAAGCCTGATGAGGACTGAACTCATCCACCAACAGCAGGGCGGTGTTCTCCAGCCTGAGAGAAATAAAGCCTTAGTGTCAACCACACTGATCCAAAACCTGCTGTAAAACATTAGATTTCTACTCAAGAAAGACAACTTTTTGATACCAACCTTTCTCTGACCTCAGACCCAGCAATAGGAGCCAAAGCAACAAACAGTTTGGAGAAAGAAAAAGGGTCATTGAAGGAATCAATGAGTTCCGTCAACTTTTCCTTAGCAGCCAGCTTGAAGTCACAGTTGTTGAACTGAAGGGACTGATACAGGCCCAAGACCATGCTGATGCTCTCTCCATCCATTCTTGCCATGTTGCGCAGAAAGATCTCATTGCATTTCTCCAGCAGAGGCCGGTGAACGTACTTAACGTTGCGCAAAAACTGCACCATTCTTCGAGGGATGCTGTAATTTAAGGGATCTATTGTGTTGAGGAGGAGATCCGCTCTGTCGATGAGAGCGTCCCTCAGCCGGGGAGACACGAGGGAAGAGACTCTGATCATTAATGCAGTAAGAACCCTGCGAAAATAATATGTCAGTAAGTAAAAAGAAACTTATCTGTACAATCATAGTGTTTATTGCTTCTCCACTAACCTTGCATCTTCAATCGATGATAACCTTTGATCCAAAATGCTGGTGATGTGACCCATCAGAGGACTGTGCTGAAGAAGCTGATCACTCAAACAAACAGAAAACTTGGATAGACATGGCATTGGAAGTCTGCAAAAATAAGAGTTTTCTGTTTAATTTGACTGAAATCTAACATTTTATAGAATTAAATATTAAAATAAAATAAAGTATATTCAAACATACCTGTCAATTCTTAACCAAGCTTCTGAAACCAAGTGCTGCACAAGAGAGTCATGAGGCTCCACTTTCAGCCTTCAGAAGAGATCAAATATTGTCAGTCATGTTACATATACGTCAGACAGATATATGTTCACTAACTTACCTGAGAAAAGCGTAAAGAATGTCCACCAGCATGAGATCATCCATTTGACTGATTTTGTTCTCTGCGAGAACGCGCAGAGTCAGGAATTGTGGGTGAATCCTGGTCTGACCAATTGTCCGGAGCAGTTCAGGTCTCTCTTTTTGAAGGTTCCACAGCAAGCTCACAGCATGGTTCACGTGGTTAACTGTCAGTTTGGCTTTGTTGTTACCCACCACATCAAACACTTCATCTTCAACCGAGCAGGCCTGCAGTCTTTCCAGGATCTGGTCTTTATTCACTGTAGATCCATGAAGGAGTCTTTTGAAGCAGCGGCTTGCATATCGAACTCGAAACATCTTTCCAAACCCGTGCTCAGGCTATTCAAGTCCTCATAGTTCCAGTGTCCATCTTCTAGCTCAACTGCCAGGTAGACTTCTCCAGGTGGGATCTCACCTGCACTGAAAGCAGATGGTTCCTCAAGGACCTGCAGCACATGAATGAATAAACTAGAATAAACTTTCATATAATCTGTTCAAACACTTGCAGTGTTTACTTCAATCCCAATAACATTTTTAAAAATAATTTCCATAACAAAACCATCATAACCCTAAAATGTACATCCAATTTAAGCATGCCATGCACACGTGGATGTACAAACAGTAAACTACCGGTACTGTAATTTATACTCAGTCGGAATACTTTGCGAAATTGGATCTAATAAACCTAAATATTAACTCTCAGCAATCATTGAAAACGGTCTTTAAAAAACAGCTCAAAGTCAAAATTACCTAGCATGTGTGCAGTGGAGTTCTACTTCCGTAGCAAGTGACATAACAAAAACAAGCGTTTAATTAACCCTGGGTAAAGGCTTGCAGGCGCCTGTCGATGCGAGGCCACCTGTTCAAAGACAACCCTGCGATTTTTGGGTAACACGCTCAATTATTGGTATCAAACACCCTATTTTAAGTATGTATGATCCGTATACAGTGTTAAAACTTTTA
>NC_050532.1:18598062-18599299 GCF_002922805.2 Oryzias melastigma
CGCGTGCGGTGCTTCAAACTTTTGTTCCATGTGCCCTTTTTTTAACTTTGAGCACCTGCCCCTCCAAATGTCTCTGCACGGCCCTGGTACTGTGTGATAGAGATTAGATTATTATTTTTACTGGTATTCAAAATTTACAACAAATCTTGCATTGAATGTCAAATAGAGAACAAATTAATAACCAGAACTAGAAATAAACATTTTCTTTTTCAAAAGGACTCTTCCATGTTTGTGCCTGCGAGGTAAGTTCCGGGGCGTTAGTGTTCCCTCGTGAACTGGCGTAAAACTCCGAACACATTGACGTCCCTGTCGCGCCATCTTTAGAAAACACGGCGCTCTGCACTGAATGAAACTTCATTTTTCGTCGTTTTCACGGACTGGTCGCTGCATGGATTGAGCTAATTGTTTTCCCAGGTGATTAAGGCTAGCTTTTTCGTTCGTTCCTGAAATAAGAGAGGAAAATGTGCCCAAAGCAATGGTTGGAAAACTGTCGTAAACGCGTCTGTGCATGAATGCTTGTGGCTAACGCTAATGCTAATGGTAGGCCTACCCGTTGAGACCGCGCGTTTGAGACTACACGCAAGGATGTTATTCCAATTAAGACAAGAAACAAACGCAAATATTTTCACGGATATTTTTGCTGGACCTCCAGAATACTAAATAATAAAATTACGTTTTTTTTTTGCTAATGCTAATTGTAAAAGGTTAACGTCCGTTTCTGCGCCACAATACTGACATTCCCTGCCTTTTAAAGTTTCAATGGGTTGGAAATGAGTGCCTAATTTACAGTATTTGATTGTGTAGATTTGATAACGGGAGTGTATTTTCTTCTGTTAAATGACTGCATTGAATTAGGTAAACATAAACATCAAAACCTGCCGGTTGTCCTCCTTGCAGCTGTTTCCAGTAATCATCATGGGCATCAAGGTTCGCCCCCGCTGCTTCCTCGACATAGGAATCAGTAATGTTCTTGGTAAGATGCAGTGTTTATCTTTGATTTGATGCAAACAATTGGAACAATAAAACTGTGTTAAATCAGATTTGTGTATACGGCCTAATAATCTGTGTTTCCTTAAAGTTGGCAGAGTTGTGGTGGAACTGTTTGCAGACATATGTCCCAAAACCTGTGAAAACTTCCGATGCCTTTGCACAGGTGAGTTGCTTTTGTGATGAAACACATTTGCACTTGGTCTAAAAAGCATACCTACCCACTATTTTTTTTTTTTTTTTTTTTTTT
>NC_050532.1:18599347-18631356 GCF_002922805.2 Oryzias melastigma
AGGATCCGTCTTCCATCGAATCGTAAAGGATTTCATGATCCAAGGAGGCGACTTCAGTGAAGGTGAGTTGTTTGCTGGCGTCAGACGATAACACGCTTGGCGGGCCACAGGTTTCCTGCTCCACTTCATTTGCATGCACTTACAAATATATCCTTCATTTTCCTCGTCAAAGCTAGCATCTGGCTCAAAATTGTACGACTGGATAGCTCCAATACTGCGTGTGAGAGTGTGTGTATACATATGGATAATGGGATATGGGGGCAGGCTTACTTCATGTCAACAATCTTTTCTAATGAGCTACACTTCTCTGAAAAAAAATGACACAGGTTTTTTAATTTTTGCTAAAACGATATAATCATAATTTAAAAAGACTAATTGGAAGGCCTTTATATTAGTTAATAGGATAACCAGAGTGAAACTTTAATTCTAATCTTTAAATCTAAGCGGATTAAAAATATTTTTATCAGATTAGTCAAGAATTCAAAGATGTTCTAAAGCAGAAGTATCAAAAGACATATTTACATAAATTTTTAGGAAAAACATTAGTGTTTGGAAGCATTTATTCATATAATTTCAAATGGAGATTTTTTCAATGATTATTATTATTATTATTTATTTATTTATTTTTATTAACCTTTATTTAACCAGGAAGTCCCATTGAGATTAAGGAGTCTCTTTTACAAGGGAGTCCTGGCCAAGAGGCGACAAAAAAAAAGTCAATTTCAGTTAAAATAAAAACATTTCATTTAAAACGGTGGCAGATAAACGAATCTTTCTCTTGTGCTCTCAACTTGGATTTAAAATCATTTAACGGTAGAAGTTCTGTAAGTTTCCATTCCTTTTGTAGCATGTTCCAAGTGGTGGGGGCAGCAAATGCAAAGGCCCTTCTTCCAAAGTCAGTGCAGGCAAATGGAACTGTCAGCAATAAACAGTCATTGGAACACAGTCCATATGAGTCTATTGTTCTCAGGGTACAAAATTTGTTTTACATTACAGGAAATGGAAAAGGAGGCGAGTCCATCTATGGAGGGTTTTTTGAAGGTAAAAAGCTGCAATCCAAAGTTAGAAATTGTCTTTTCAATAAACATTTCTGTGTTTACTAAAATCTCTGTCTTTGTTTTAATCCCAGATGAAAGCTTTGCTGTTAAACACAATAAGGATTATCTGCTGTCAATGGCCAATAGAGGCAAAGACACAAATGGGTCTCAGTTTTTTATGTAAGTACTCTTATTCTTTTTGTACATTTAATGTTTTAATATTTATTATCGACACACAAAATACTTACTAAAAATATGTGGATTTCTTTAGAACAACTAAACCTGCACCACATCTGGATGGGTAAGTGTTTCATTCAAAATTCTTTAGTTAACTGTAGCTAAATTTTGCCTTGGTACATGTTAATGATTGGTTTATTTATTTGTTTTTGTTTTCCCTTAGTGTCCACGTAGTTTTTGGTCAAGTGATTTCTGGCCAAGAGATTGTTCAAACTATGGAGAACCAGAAAACGGATCCCAACAGTCGGCCGTATGCGGAAGTGAAAATCCTCAACTGTGGAGAACTTGTCCCTAAATCTAAATGTAAGTTTCTTTCCTTTTTTTTCTTCATGGTTTGGGTTAAACTTTTAATGCTCTTTATTCTTTCTGTAGCAAAGAAAGATGAGAAAAAGAAAGAAAAGAGGTCCTCAAGCTCCAGCAGCAGCTCCAGTGACTCTGAAAGCTCCTCCAAATCCTCCTCTGATTCTGAAATGTCAGAAAAGGAATCTAAGAAGCAAAAGAAGAAAGCAAAAAAGCTCAAAAAGAAGCAAAAGAAGAAGGAGAAGAAAAAGTGTGTCATTTTTTTCTCACTTACTGACTTTTTGACATCACAAAACACTCAGGGGCCTAATTTTTTTTAATCTTCACAGGTCAGAACCTGAGATTGTTGAAGAGAAAGAGCAAGAGGAGTTGGTTACATCGACCGTACGGCCTGAAGAAATACCACCCGTCCCTGAGAATCGATTCCTCATGAGGAAAAGTCCTCCAGCAGTCGAGAAGCCAAATGAGGACGGAGAAAAGGACCAGAGAAAGAGAGAAGACCGGCCGAGGGAGAAGTTAGTTTCTCTGAAGCAACTCCCGGAATAACACTTAAACTTGATTTCTTTGACGATTAATTTTTTTCTATTTTCTCTTTGCAGTGCGTATAATTCTCATTCAGCATATGACAGGCGATTAGTGGTGACGACTCGATCAGGGAGGAAGATAAAGGGCAGAGGGCCGAGGGTAGGAGCTCTGCATCTGTTGTGTCCGCTTTACTTACTTCAGTTGGAATTACTGAGATATTATGAACAAAGAGTATTCGGTTTCTGTAGTTTTAGGTAAAAAAGGTTTTATTTACATTTTTTTTTTCGTACTTTCATAGAGATACCGAACTCCATCACGATCTCGCTCAAGATCAAGAGATCGTTTTAGGCGGAGCGAAACTCCTCCTCATTGGCGTCATGAAATGCAGCGTCAAAGGATGAGGGCGGTCACAGGGGAGCGCTGGATAAAGGGTGACAGGTGAGCTCACTTATTGATGTAAAACTACAAACTTATTTTTATTCTTAAAAAGCTATTCACTCTGGATACTTTATCCATACTCCAAAGTTTGCTTTTTTAAACACAATTATTTTGATCAAATAATGTAAATAAACAGTGGCAGAACCATGTGTTATGGACAAATACACTGAATGTCCAGTTTAAAAAAATAAAAAAAAGTGAGCTAAAGCAGGAACAAAGCAATAAAATTAGAAGCTACAGTTTTAATCTAAACAAGGGACAAATTGGTCTTAATTTTCTTATATACATGGCCTTAAAAAGGTTTTAAATTTAACTCGAAGAAACTTGTAGGAACCCTGACATATTTTTTGTCCTTAGAATGTAAACAGAATAGGAATACTGTATATGTAGACTAAAGTGAAAACTTAAAACTCAACGTAAGAAAACAGAATCAACTAAACAGTCTAAAATCCGAGCACAAATCAGCGTTAAGAATGAGGCCGTTAACTGAACAGGGTCTATTTACTTTTCCTAAACTTCAATGGTGATCGCTGCAAGCAGCACAACTGCAGCCTCACAGGGTCACCCGAGAGCCGTCTTTGAGCTTTGTTGGGATCAAATGCAGCATTCCTTGTATTGCTTGAGGGTGAAACACGTTTCATTTAAGTGCAGATGCTAGAATTTTTTTTTATTTTTTATTCTTTGCAGAAGTGAGCTGAATGAAGCAAGGGAAGAGGAAGCTAAAGCTCCAAGAAGAGAGAGAAACGCGTCGGACTCCAAGCAAGAGCAAACTTCTGAGGGTAAAAAAGAGAAGAAATCTCGTAAGTCAAGAAGCAAAGAAAAGGAGGCTGCAGAAAAGGATGGGAAGCACGGCACACACAAGGCAAAGAAAAGGGATAAATCCCAGAGTCGCAGTAAAAGCAGAGAGAGGAGCAAACGGTCAAAAAGCAGAGACAGGGGTAAAAAACACAAGAGCGACGACAGGAAGGGTCGATCGAAGAGCAATGACAGAAGTGCTAAAAACGAAAAGGAGTCAGATCAAAGTAAAGATAAAGACAAGGGTCAGGAATCCAGCAAAAAACACAAAGACGAGAGCAAAGACAAGAGTGATGAGAGAACTAGAACAAAGTCTCGCAGCAAAGAAAGAGCATCTGCAAAGGCCGAGCGTAGATCCAGCAGCAGAAGCAGGGATCGAGGCGGACGCTCAAGGTCCAGAGATAAGGAGGAGAAAAGAGACAAGGACAAAGAGAGGGGCAAAGACCGGAGCAGGAGCAAGGAGAGACGACACAACAGCGAAAAGGAGAGCAGGAGGCGCTCGTCTAGAGATCAACGATCAAGAAGTCCAGACAGAAACAGAACGAGAGACTCCAAGAGAAGCCGGCGCTCCAGAAGCAGGAGTCGTGGAAGAGACCACAGCAAAGAGCGGTCCTCTCACCGAAGAGAGCGCCGAAGGAGACGAAGCAGCAGCAGCAGTAGCAGCAGCTCTGATAGGGACCGAGCAGACAAAAAGAAGAGTCAGAGCAGCCCCAGAGCCAAGAGGAGCGCAAAGAGTACCTCCAGAGAGAGAAGGAGCCCAGCGAAACCAGACAGTACGAAAGGCAAAAAGAAAAGCGATAAGAAGAGCCAGTCGACTTCTGGCTCCAGCTCGGACTCAGACTGATGCCCTTTGTAACACCCGCCAAAACATGGAGTATAAAATCCTTGATTTATGTCATCACAGCCTCACTACTTCCACAGCAAATGAGAGGCTACATCTTTTAAAATGTACACAATTTAGTACTAATTTGCAACAGGTGGAGGTTATAGACCTAAAAACCTGCGAGGACAAAGTGCATCAGTGATGAAATTATTTTGGAGCTAAAACTACAGAATGCTACGCAAGAATCATCTTTGGTGTTTTTCATTTGTAATGTTTTGATTCTTGGGAAATAAAAAAAGCCACAAAATTAATTGTTTTTAAAATTCAAAGGTTGTTTTGTGCCCTTCTAGTTTTCTGTTTCCCCCTCAAATCTGGAGACGACATTCATACTGTGACGCATGCTTTATTTTGGACCTTTATTTGATTTAAATTGTGTACTCTGTTATTCCCAGCCCCTATCTAACCCCCTCACATTTTTACTGTAATTTTCTTGTGAACGTGGTGTAAACGGCGAGCAGTTTGAACGAGATTTGTACTCATTGTTTTAAGGCAATCAGCCTGGGTGTTTGTTGATGATGGACAAAAAAACACTTTTATTTGTAATAGCTTTTAATAAAGTAGAGGCTCAGTCCAAAGCATTTGTTTGTAATCAGAATTGCAACAATAAAAAAGGCTATCATTACATGAAAAAATGGGTCTGGGTGTTTTAATGCAATTAAAGACATAAAAGTACGCAAAACTGCTGCTTTAGGTTTGTTAGATGTGTCTGCACGGATTGTCGCTGGTTTTCAAATTTAAGTTAAAAACATTTACAACTAAACATGCAGTTATGGAAAGTTTAATAGTTTTATTAAATATTTGAATTTGACTGTGCTTTCTCTCCACATGTACAGGGGGGTAAAAAGTTCTTCAAGGCCTGTAGTTTTCATCATAGGCATACTTCAACTATGAGAGACACAACGAGAAAAAAATCTAGAAAATCTTGTCTGATATATTTTTTTAAGAATTTGCAAATTATGGTGGAAAATAAGTTTTAAGTCACCTACAAACAAGATTTCTGATCTGTAACTTCTTCTGTAAGAGGATCCTCTGTCCTCCACTCGTTATCTGTATTAATGGCACCTGTTGGAACTCGTTATCTATATAAACAACACCTGTCCACAACCTCAAACAGTCACATCCCAAACTCAGCTCTGGCAAAGACCAAAGATCTGTCTAGGAACACCAGAAACAGAATAGTTTACCTTTCACCAGGGTGGGAAGACTGAATCTGCAATAAGTGAGTAGCTTAATGTGAAGAATATTAGGAAATGGAAGACCACTGATAATCTGCCTCCATCTGGAACTCCCTCCAAGATCAGACCCTGTGAGGTCAAAATGATCACAAGAACAGTGAGCAAAAATCCCAGAACCACATGAGGGACATAGTAAATGAGCTGCAGAGGACTGGACCAAAGTAACAAAGACCACCATCCATAACACACTAAAAACCCTGCAGTGCCAGACATGTCCCCCTGCTAAAGCCAGTACATGAGGAGGCCCGTCTAAAGTTTGATAGAGAGCAGAAGAGGATTGGGATAATGCCCTATGGTCAGATGAAAACAAAATACAACTTTTTGGTAAGAACTCTACTCGTCACAAAGGGACCAGGACGACTGATTTGCTGGGGTAATGAAGGAGTGGCTTCGTAAGAGTGGCCTAGTCAGTATCCAGATCTCAACCCCATAGAAAATCTTTGAGGGAGTTAAAAGTCCATGTTGCCCAGCAACACCCCCAAAACATCACTGCTCTAGAGGAGATCTACATGGAGGAATGGGCCAAAATACCAGCAACAATTTGTAAAAACCTTGTGAAGATTTACAGAAAACTGCAGTCATTTACAACAAAGAGTATATAACAAAGTATGTTTTTAGAGCTTGAATAAACAGCAAACATATTAAGTATAAGGATTTATTGACAAAATGCCAACAAACAAACCAGCATGGAAATCTGCAACACATTTCAGAGTGCGACAATTTCACACATCCCAATCAAAAGGAACAAATAACCACACTACTTAGTCAAAAATGTGTCATCTAAGACCATGTGAATCCAAGTCTCCTCTTTGCTTCATGGATGTCTGCAGCCTCGTGCAGCTTCTTGATATTTTCTGTGGTACAAGTGACGTATCTGGGCATCGGAGTCCCAGTTTCATCCTGGACCAGGTAGGTGGGTTGGACTCCTTTGAAAGTGGAAATGTCCCCAGCTTTTATTCCTCGTCTTGCAGCTCTGTAAAGTGGAAAAACGTTTTTCTTTTTCTCTGCTGCTGAGTCGATAACCTGCTGTGAATACTCCTGAAAGTTCTTTTCCTCCTCTGCAATAAGTTGGGCATTCATCTCGCCATACTTGCGGTCTTCTGTCATCTCATGCTGATCTCTGGCTTGCTTTTCAGCCTGTAATGAATATTGTATAACTCAAATATAATATGGACATTATGTAAAAAATACTTTTTTTCAATTACCATTTGTGCAATGATAAATTGCTTCAATTTCTCGTTCTCTTCTCCTTTTTTCTTGACCTCCTGTTGCTTCATTTCGGCAAATATTCTATCAGCCTCCATCTTTGACATCGTTTCCTCCAGAGTTTTCTGCTCAGAAATTTTGCTTCTCATCTCCTTTTCTTTTCTCTGTAAAAGATATTATACAGCTGTAAAAGGCTTGATGCCGAAACAGGAAAATTTCACGCATGTGAACACAAGTTACTATGATTTCTCTGTGGTCAGTGATCGACTTCAGCATCGCAGCTTTCTTCTGCTGCTGCTCTTGATGAAGTAGAGCTTGTCTTGCATCCAATTCTTCTGCAGCTTTAGCCGTCCTCTGTTCCTCGTGGAGCGTTTGCTGCTGCTGAGTGACCACCAGTTTGTTCAGAATCATCTCTCTGCGCTCCTGAGCCTCACTGGAAGATACAACGATTCAATAATTTATACCTACCAGACACGTACTGCTTTACAAACTCTTACCGTATTATTTCTTTATCCTTCTCTTTCCGTAACTTTGTCATTTTTTGTTTGGCGGTGAGAAAAAGTTTCCGTTGCTCCTCCTCAGTCTTCTGCTTTTGCGCTTCCATTTTCCTCAGATGGTCTCTTTGTTCGAGGTGCTCCTGAAAACATACATCTATGTGACTAAAAAAAAAAATGTAAATAATAATGTGCGGCAACAAAATCTTACCATGCAAGCTTTCTTGATGTTTCTTTTGTGCATGACTTGTCGTTCTGCAGCAGTTCTTTGCTGGCTCTGATGGAGTTCATAGAGACGCTGGATTTCCTCTTGGTCCTTCTGCTTTTCCTTCAGCTCTTGTTGCTCTCGAGTCAACTCATTTTCCTTTATTCTAGATAATAATACAAATAATTTCAGATGAAAACGTGTTTTTGGAAGTTTGTGCCATTTTTGTGATGATGAAGGGAAGATATAAAAGAAATGTATCTTAAAATTGTATCTTTCTTTAAATTGTTAAGAATACTAATTAGTAATCACAGAAGTCTCACTGGTTTTTCAGGTCTTCAACAAAAACCCGCCTCTCACGCCTCTTCTGCAGTGTCTTCTCCTCCTGCTGCTTCATGGCCTCATCCTCTCTGGTCTTGATCTTCTCCAGGATCTCTTTCTCTACTTTCTTAGTGGCACTTTTTGTTTGTTGTTTTAGTTCGATTTGAGCCTCTCGCTCCTTTAGCACCTCGGTAAGCAGCAGGGCACTCTGTAAAGTTAGCAATTGCTGCTTAGAATCAAGACTTAAAGAGGGCACTGTGACATACTAAATGTTTACTCACGTGTAATCCTTTGACCCTGTCGGTTTGATAATAAAGTTGCATCTCTGCCTTTTTAACAGCCTCTTTCCTCTTTTGTTCCCTATAGTTGGCCTCCTCTAAATCCATCTGTTTTCGTTTTTCCTCCTCCATCTGCTCTCGAACCTTTTTCGCCTCCAGCTTCTTTTTTCGTTGACCCTGAAACAAATGCGCTCACAGTTCACCTTCAGAACTCTCATAACAACCTCGTCTGACTTTATAAAGGCAAACCACCAATACTCACAAGAACAGTATGGGACCACTTTTTCACCATCTCTTTAGAGTGGAGGTGCAGTTCTTCTCTTTGTTTAGCTGCCTCTCTCAGACGCTCCCTTTCTTTATTGACCTCATTTGTTTCATCTGCAATTCTGAGCCAGTCGGCCTTCTTTAAGACCAGGACTTTTTTTAAATCTGGGGGCTGGATGTTGGCTTCTTCTGCTGATCCTTCAAAGAAATGATTTTATCACCACAACACAACCTTCTCGTTGACTGTAAATTCTTTAGAAGACACACCTTAATTTAAATTCTTTGTCTGGGCATATAGTGTGATTTTACAGTTATTTTTTAATACCATTTTAACATGGACACGTAACTAATCAATATGTGATCTGTGTTTATTATGGTGTGGGTGAATACTCGATTCTGATTGGCTGCAGGGTGTCTATTAAAATAAATGTATTCCCAAAAAAGTTCGGGTCAATTAGCCTGAATGTTCTGTATTACTGCGCTGGCCTGATCACCAGAAAATGCTTTTTAAAAATACACATTTGATTATCAAAGTCCATGCTGGTTATTTCTTGTACTAAAGGCGAGCTAGGAAAACTACTTCATGAGCTTTTTAATTTTTAATTTTTTTATCTTTACATCTCCGGATTTTCGATATTTTCCGATCATGGACACCTCATTGGACATTATACATTACATATAAGATACCCGTGGTACATAAAATGCTTTCAAAACGCCTTAAATGTACTTTCTTTTAAGTTCTCACCAGTTGTATTGAATCCTCTTCCACGGCCGCACTGATCCGGTGATGCCATTTTTATTTAAGGTAATTACATTTACTGTAAGTATAAATTTAGAAGTTATTCAAATATATTATATTTACAGTCAAACCCAGTCTCCTAAAGAGCTGAGGGAACCAAAGTGGGTGACTTTTTTTTTGCTAACAGACCCAGCCTCCTGTCTGACACTCACAACCAATCAGCAAACTCGTTAGAACACCAACAGCCAATCAGAGAGCCTCTCTCTCTCAACGTTTTCAAGAGGCGAATCTGGCAACAGGCTAACATTGTTGTGTTGTATCTCGGCAACGGGAGAACCAATCACAAGCTCTTCCTTGTTCATTGGCAAACAGAGTGAGCTCCGAATGAAAAATGACACTCAGGTATAATTTATCAACAAATTCAAAAGAAGTCGCCAAAAGGGAAGAGCCCCTGACGTCACCCTATTCAGAGTGAGGACACCATTGGTGTCTTTCTAGTTAAAGGTCAAACTGGAGCAGTCACGCAGACCACACGTGTAGTAGACAGATTCAGAGGTTTGCAGGGTGACCTGTCCTCCACCTCTCACCTGGTAACAGCTGTGAGTCCCAGACGCCTGCCCAGAATGGAATAACAGTCGATACTGATAGATAATACTTGTCAATAAGCTAATGTTTTTTAATTTTACTTTTTAGGTGCTCAAAGTGTGCTTGGACCAGGAATTTTAGTAGATTTTACAAGCACATATCCGCCATGTTTACTTTTTAACACTTGTGTCATCTAGAAAGTCTCATTTTAACCCACTCCTGTGTTTTCTGAATATTTTAGTTTATGCTATTTT
Organism: Oryzias melastigma; assembly: GCF_002922805.2. Classification (NCBI taxonomy): domain Eukaryota; kingdom Metazoa; phylum Chordata; class Actinopteri; order Beloniformes; family Adrianichthyidae; genus Oryzias; species Oryzias melastigma. The sequence goes on from NC_050532.1 coordinate 18,609,144, forward strand.
CATGTCTTTTCATAGCAAAAAACCCTAATAGCATCTTTAAAAAATGTGTTTTAAGATAAATGAACATTTTGATTAAAAAAAAAAAACTATAATTTTATTTATTATGTAATTTTAGTTTAATCTGAATAATTAACCAAGTGTTTTTTCTACTTTCTTGTTAATCTGTGAATATTGTTTCTTTTTGAAACTGAAGAAAAATCCACTTACTTAAGTTAAAAAAATATAAAAATTAGTCCAGTCTTTGACTCTATTTTTTATTGATACAAAGTCACTTTAGACAGTTTTGGCTGAACATTAATCTTGACGATTTTAATAAACTACAATTTCTTCAAATCTCACATAATAATAATAAACTAATACTCTATGAATTTTTCTATGAAGCCACAGTGACTTTAACTTGACTTGCATCATTTTACTAAAGTTTTTTTTTTAAATAATAAAGTAAATAATATAGTCCATCATAAATCTTTGATTGGACAAAAAAAAAATGAAGAAAAATCTTAAATTGGTTATGGACTTAACACACTTTAAGACATTCCTGTTGAAATACGGTTGTGGTTGTTAGACATCTATTGAATGACTGTGTTTAAATCAGATTAGACAGCCCGTCATGCGCACTTTAATGAGTCAGGTGATCAACAGTGAATTTAATTTGGACTCACATGATCTGATTTTCTAGAGAAATTGAAGAAAAGCAAGATTAATTAGCTGTATTTTGGTTTTGCTCTGCTAAAATGCTCTTATCTGGACAGCTTATTACACAATAACAAATATGGGTGTAAATAATGTGATAAAACTGGAGAAGGTAAAGTAACACATGGCTACAAAAAAAGAGGCCTAAAAGTTTAGAAAGATATTTGTCTCCTTCTAGAGATTTGTGCTTGAAATTTCAATTATGGTAACTTTTAAAATACTAACTCCATGTTGAAAGAGTCATAAAAATTATAAACTTTGTTCCTAAAGCAAAGAAAGTCAGAATAATTTCTGCAAAAAAGATTTAATAAACTTTTAGTAATATAATATAATATAAAATAGTTTTTTTTTTCATCATAACTCTTCTTTAAAAGTTACATATGACATAAAAATAAAAAAGTTATACCCCATGTGAACAATTAACTTTTATAGGAAACTATTATCATTGATTTTTCATTTTCCAATTTCAATTTAAGATGTTTTTTTTTTCACTTTTCAACTCAAGCCTATAGGACATTTTTAGCCTTATAGTAATTTAATATTTACAATGTTTTTTAATTATTATTTTTGAATTTTCCTTATTTACCCTTGTGCAGTCCTTCTAGCACTTTGGTTTTGTTGTTTGTATTTATTTGTTTGTTTTTCAGTTACTCAGCACTAATGTACACTAATCAAGTAACTAGGTAGAACATTTTCAGTTTTTTTTCACTGTCTTTATTCAGAAATTGCACAATTTTAGCCACTTTTCATTGTATTTTTTACATTTTGTAGAACTTTTTTAAGTTAAAGCCAATTGTGGTGAAACTATTGCGTCCTATACATATAACTATACTAATTGCAGCTGGTTTTAGGTTCTTAAAGAGGCGCTTCCAGTGAGTTTTCTGTTGTCAGAGCTGTAAAAGTGACACCTTGAATTCATCTCCAGTCACGCATGAACGAGTGATGTGCGGGAGGCGGGACCACGCTCGCTTTCAACTCCGAGAAAGGAGATGGGGGAGGAACCGTGAGGAGGACCCATCATCAGTTCACCAACTCTTCCAGCTCCTAGCCGGCTGCCCTGCGACCACAACTCCACAGAGAGAGAAAAAAACATCCCCAAGATGGCCCCGACATCCATCAAATCCGTGCTGATCAGTGAAAGTGTCGATCCCCGCTGCAGGACGATCCTGGAGGAAAACGGGATCCAAGTGACGGAGAAGCAGAACATGAAAAAGGAGGAATTGATTGCAGAGATTGGGGTAAGAAAGGATCTTTTGTCCTGAAAGGCTCCGAGAGCATTGGGTGCACTTTTATTCTCCGCAGAATCAAACCACGTTTTTCTGCTATAGTTTTCGACAGAGGTGTAACATGTAGGTTAATGGATGCATGTAGAAACACGCTTGCTGGATTTTGCACGTGGAGTCAGATGAATCTCATTGCGGTATGGTCTCAGCTCAGTTCCGCCCTATAGGAGCGGGAGGCTGATGCAACTCATCTTTACTTCCCAATAAGCATTCCTCTGCGCACTCAGTTGTGTCCTTGAACTGTAAAGTTTCTTAGATTACATACACTCTAATAAAAAAAGATAAAAATTAGTGCTGCTTCTGAACTTTTATTTGCTCCATCTGATAGAACTGTTGTGCTTGGAGCAGGTTTTCAGGGGCGGATTCATCATGATTTGAGTCCTTGGGCCCAAATGAAGTTGAGGGCACCATCTATAAGATTTCAGTTTAAATCTGCAAAATCAAATAAATAAAAATATATTATGCATCTATAGTTAATGACCCACAAATGAAAATTTGGCATGTTTTTTTATCCTGATGGACCATATCTATTAAGATAATTTCTTTCTATATTTAAATTATTGAATCGACGTTTTTGTTGCACTGGCTGGGGTGTGAGGGGCTGTAAGCTAGCGGGAGAGCAGTACACAGAACATATAACACTGTTCACTAACACTGAGTATGTCTAATTCAATGGTGACACAAATACGTTTTTTTGTCTTTTTTTTTTAATTATTGCAATATAAATGATGAATTTTAATGGCTATTTGGTAAAAATAACTGAACTAAACCTTTAAAAGTCTCATTCTGATCATCTTCTGGGCTGTTATAAGTCTTCCGAGTGGTCTTTTAATGATGATTATGGTGTCAAAATAATAATAAAAAAATAGTTCAATAGAAATTCAGTTGACGTGGAGAAACCCTCCCATTGGGGAGTCGAACACTCTTTTGTTTCTTTGTTTGCTCCTGATTCACAATGATTTGAATAAAAAATACTAAAAAATACTATTTTAGGTTTAATTTTTATTTACATATATCAGAAAAATACCATAAAAATATGTTTAAAACACCAAGAACACAATTTTCATCAGCTTTTGCACCAAATAAGTCAAAGAACTTATTGAGTTATAGTCATGTTCATCAGTAGCATTGAGGGTTTTATATATCCCAAATGTCATGTTGTTTTTTTCCCATTGTGACCTCTTTCTAGCTCTATGATGGCCTTGTGGTTAGATCTGCAACAAAGGTAACAGCTGACATCATCAGTGCAGCTCACAACCTCAAGATCATCGGGAGGGCGGGGACCGGTGTGGATAACGTGGACGTGGATGCTGCCACCCATAAGGGCATCATCGTCATGAAGTGAGTCTCCAGGTGGTGAGTGTGGTCACAGTGAAGACTCCAGTGTAACTTTCCACTGTTTTTCCCAGCACACCGAGCGGTAACACAATTAGTGCCGCTGAGCTGACCTGTGCACTGCTGATGAGCCTTTCAAGGTACAAACTCTCTCTTTTTATATTTGACCGTCTGCAAATAGACTTTTTAATAGCAAGGGAATTGTCAAAAATGTATTTTTTTGGTACTTTTTAGGAATGTGCCTCAAGCTGCAATGTCAATGAAACAAGGGAACTGGGACCGTAAAAAGGTAAGCAGGGGGTTTCCATCTAGCCCTTCGTTTGCAGATGGCTCATAAAGCAATTCCTGCTGCATGGATGGCTCCTCTGTTCATCCACTGGTCCGTAATCACATGTGACACTTGGGTTTTCATTGTTTGGATTTTGGGTTTGTGGTGCTTTATTCCCTTCACTACAGTTCATGGGCTCAGAGCTGTTCGGCAAAGTTCTTGGAATAGTTGGACTTGGAAGAATCGGGAAGGAAGTTGCAACGAGAATGCAAGCCTTTGGCATGAAGGTGGGTTATAGAAATCCAGCATGCTCAGACTTGTTGGTAGTATTGGGATTTAACGATTTTTTAACAGGACAGGTTTTTCCTCTTTTCAGACTATTGGCTACGATCCAATCACTCCTCCGGAGGTGACAGCTAGCTGGGGGGTGGAGCAAATGTCTCTGGAGCAGCTTTGGCCTCTGTGTGATTACATTACCGTCCACACTCCCCTCATGCCCTCCACTGTTGGTGAGCTCTGCTCTTTATCAAGGGATAGATGCTGATGGGGATGAATATGGGATTTACTCTGGCTTTTATTCTGAAGGTCTCCTCAATGACGACACTTTTGCTAAGTGCAAGAAAGGAGTGAAGGTTGTGAACTGTGCGAGAGGGGGCATCATTGATGAGGCTGCTCTGCTGAGAGCTTTGGAGTCTGGACAGTGTGGAGGAGCGGGACTTGACGTCTTTAATGAGGTAATATCTGATGAAAATTGCGTTTTTTTTTCACATATCTTCTCCTGCAATTGTATATGAAGATAATTAAGCCTGAAATTCAATTTTCGTGTATTTTTTTTATTCAAATCACATTGAATCAGGATTATGATGTAGAAATTACACTGGGCAGGACACAAGCTCCCTACTCCAAATGTTAATCATCTAAATATCTTCAGACCAGAATATTTGTGGACTGGTTCATAAATACCCAACCAAACCTTCACTTCCTGTCTGACTCTTAATTCATTTCTATCATGAGGTGGGATCTCCTGTCTTCTTAATTCACACATGGGTGAGGGGACATTTGTAAACAGACAAAAAGAATGAGGGTATACATTTTACTGCAGTTTTAGACTATAATATTTCACTTCTAATACACTTAACCTGTAGTATCTACCCTCGGGTTCATTTAGCAATTCCAAAGATTGTTTACAATGACGTAGGAATGACGCTGACCTACCATCAGTATACTTTTGATTCAAAATGTATCGTTTATGCTCCAAAAATTTTATTAGTTTATACATTTTAGATTTTAAACAAACATAAGATGTATTTAAATAGTTTATTGGAGCTGTGTAAGCTTTTTTTTAAATCATGTGTTTGTTTCACATTGCTTTGACTTTGTCTTTGCTTTGTTTTCTTTATTTATTCATCTTCTTATTCATTATCGTTATTCATATTCAGTTTGATTTCAAGTTTTGTGATTTTTGCTGTAAAAAATTATAATAAAAAACTACTTAGAATTTTGTCTGTTTTGTACAGTTTTAGGTTGATTGTGGAATTGTTTTGTAATTTAATGAAAAAATATCTGTAAAAAAAGAAGCTGAAGTTGTTTGAAAAGAAATGCATCAACTATTGCTACAAATAATGTTTTAAAGGGAAATTATTGGATCAAAATTGAAAAGAAAGTTTGCAAAGCCCCAGATTACTTAATGTTAATAAAAGTTATCTGTTTATCCTTGTATAAGTGTAATTGTGTGTAACTTTTTATGGATTATTTGTCACAGACCAAACACTTCCTGATTTCTTTTTCTTACAAAACTACTCTTAAATTAGTAGGCAATAAACAAAAAAAGCTCAACAGATGTGTTCCTTTCTATGAAAAGTAAACTGCATCCACTGCTTCCTGTTATTAGCTTCCTTTTTTAACGAGAAATGGGTCGACCTACCTAAAAAAATAAAAATAAATACAAAAATAAAAACAAAACAATGTTGCAAAGTCAAAAGTACCAAAAAACGCCAATTTAGATTCTGACTTTTAGGCTCCAACATATTATATATGTACTATAAGGGATATATAAATTAAGAAAGATATTTAACTCAAAACACAAAAATTACAACAGATCTTCTTGATGTGATCCTGATAACTTTTTAAAATGTGCTTATTCACCATATATTTCCAAAACTGAACTTCTACAGGAGCCCCCTAAGAACCGCTCTCTGGTGGACCATCCCAACGTCATCAGCTGTCCTCACCTGGGCGCCAGTACAAAGGAGGCTCAGGCTCGCTGTGGGGAAGACATTGCCCAGCAAATTGTAGACATGGTGAAAGGCAAGAACCTGGTTGGAGCAGTAAGTCCTCCCAGATGTTCATTTTTATCATAAACTGTGGTCAAATGTAATTGCAATTATTAAGTTTTCACTAATTTGAATTTAAGGTATCATTTTTATACAAAGTTTGTATTCTGTCAGGAACTTAAAGACCCTGAATGTCCAAAATAAACTGTAAAAAATGACATGCAAATGAGATTTACTTACTTTTCTGCTTCTGTGTTCTGCTGTAGGTCAATGCTCAGGTTTTGGCCAGTACATTCTCCCAGGAGTCCCACCTCCTCATCAAACTCGGAGAATCTCTGGGAGCTTTGCTTCAGTCCTGCAGTGCTGCTAAGAAGCCGCTCAGCTGGGTTCAAATCACCACTCAAGGTGAACACAGCAAAACCTGAATCTTAAGAAAGGAAAAAATATCTTATTTTCAATCTTCCATGAAAAATAATCATATCAAGAAAGTTTTTCATTCTTAGTTTAAGATAACGTGCCCTAGTGACAATCATTTTTTTTTTTTTTTTTTTTTATAAAATGAGAATTCTTGTTTTTTCTCAGATTTTTTGCTTAAAGGAATGTTTTCAAACTTTACGAATTATTTAGGGTGCAATATTATTAGAAAACTTGTCTTATTACTGGGAGACAACAGAAAACTAGATCCAGCTTGTCTTTTTTTTCATCTAAATTGATCATTTTACTTTGAAATCTGACATTCACTTGTCCAAAAAATGTGATTATTATGTTTTGTTCAAACCAGGGGAGTGCATGAAGTCCTGCGCTGGTTACATGAAGTCAGCTGTGCTGGTCGGCCTGCTCAGTCAGGACACGGAAAGACGCCCAAACCTCATCAATGTGCTGAGCCTGTCCAAGCAGAAAGAAATCGAGGTACATTTAACTCAATCTGACCACCACAAACTTACTTGTCTGGAATTTGAGCTGTCATGTGTTGCTTCTGCAGGTGAGTCAAACACACGGTGCATCTGAAGGTGATGGTGTGTGTAAGGTGGAGCTGGTTGCCAGCGGCTGCAGATACAACGTCAGCGGATCGGTTCAAGGAGGGATTCCGGTCCTGCTTGAGCTAAACGGCAGCGTGTTCCGACAACCCATCGCTCTCTGTGGAAATCTGCTGTTCTTCAAAGCTTCTGGTGGTCCTCAGCTGCTGTCTTCACTGGCTGGTATGAACCATGATAAACTGAAAGTGGGCTATTCACTTTTCAGGAATTTCTTTTTTCTTTTTAAACTGTTACATTTGAATAGAAGTAGGTTAAAACCCCAATTCTCATGCAAAAATCTCAAAATTCTTCACTTTTTAGGTGTGCTGACTGCAAACGGAGTGGAGATTCAGAGTTTCAGCGCCCCCACCGCCCACCCTGAGGATCCGTGGCACTGCATGGGGGTGTCTTCTCTCCTGCCAGATCTGAGTGTCTTGAAGCCTGTGGTAAAGGATGCATCACAGCTTCAGATTTAAACGGAAACAGCACTTAGCCTCCCCTAGAATAAATTCCATCGTAATAAACCTTGTAAAGAGGTCTTAATATAAATAATCTGCCTTGACTTTTGAGTTTACAGCTAACAAGTTGTTTAGAAGTTGCATAATTTAACAGGTAAAACCTAATATTTTTATGTATTTTTTTGTAGATTCTCAAATAAAAAAATACACAAAACGTGTGTCCTCTGTGGTAGTTTTTGTTTGACTCAACTAATAACAGAAACTTGTAAAAACTCTTTAAACTAAATGGATTCTGAGAGATATTGGAGCATATTTAAAGTGAAATCTTCTATTATGTGGGATGTTTTAAAGAAAGTATTTGGAGTTTAGCAAAAACACTGTTTAAATTGTCTTAAGTACTGCCAGTCACCAATCTGCCTCTACTGCGCTCTTCATTGCTGCACTTGATGAACTTTATTTTATTTTATTTTATTTTATTCTCTTAAGAGGAAGACCTCTGTTTTGTATGGATGTCACCAAGAAATATTGATAACTTCTTTCAAATTCCTCTTCCAAAACCGTTTTTTTTTTTTTTTTTTGGCTAGAGAAAACTATACCCTCACAACTTGCACATGAATATAACTTTCATTGATAAAATGAAAGATTTTTACAATAAAATCTGATTTAATGCCTGTTTTTCTGCCTTAGAAATTGCTTTAGAGAAATTGAGTTTACATTGCTTTAAATCTTTAAATATTGAGGAAAATATGTTCAAATTGGATTTTAAAAGTATGTTAAAATGTTGGGGTTGCATGGTGGCACAGTGGTTAGCGATCTCAACAGAAGGCCTTGGTTCACACCAGTTAGGAGCTCACTCATTCTGTCTTTGTCTTCTTCCCACAGTCAAAACATGCTTTATAGGTTTATTTTAACCTCTAAATTGCCCTTAAGTGTGCGTGAGACTATATGAAAATAAATGGATGCTAAAAAGTTTAAAATTTTTTTAAAGTTTACAGGATGTAATTAAAAAAAATAACATTGTGTTTTCCAATTTTGGTTTAAAACATGCTTATTTATTGATCACAAATTGAAGCTTTCTTTGTTTCAGCAGCTACACAGTATAGTTCTACAAGTGCTTCTTTCGAGCGCTGGTAAGACGATTAAAAATGTAGGTGTTGATGAACAAATAAAATATACTTCTTATATAATTTCATAATGAAATTAAATTGTAGATTAAAAAGCACAATAAATAAGTTTGAACTGAGATGCACTTACTTTTACTGCTTCCAATACATAACAAGACAGAAATGTAAATATGAGACGATGCTGCCATCTGCTGGTTTGTTCTGCAGGAACATTAATTTAAAAGTAATCACTTCAACTTTTGCTTTCTTTTTAAACTCAAATGACTCCAAAAGACTAAATGTTTTTCTCCCAAATTAACCAATTAGCTGTAAATGATGTAATGTTTTCATCAATTGGAATCAATATTAGTATTAATAAAAGTGGTTCTTCATTTTCTTAATATGCATTTTAGAGCAAATGTAGGCTAAATTATTAAATAGAAAAAAAAAAAGAAACAACACGTCAATGTAACATAAAGACAACAACCTCCTGATCTTTCCAATACATTATCTCACACAGCGTCACACAGATTAGTGACTAGTCAATAGAGCAAAACATGAGAAGAACCTGCTAAACTTTCAGTTACAGTCTTATGTACTGTTGGTTGTATAAGTTACCATTTATCCCAAATGTTTCACTCTTCATCTTTTCTGCTCAAATATCTTGTTTTGCTGATAGTACAAGTCGAACACATACCACAGATAGACATTGGTAACCTCCTGTGTCTACGCTCCAATGCTTTCTCCCACCTGTTTTGTTTCCACGTCCTAGTCAGCCTATGTCATGTCTTGCATTTAAAGACATTTAAGAGAAACAGGAAATGAGGGCTGAGAAAAACGAAGACGTGAGACCACTTTAACCTTCAGGGTCTTACTGATAAGCCGCTGCAGTCCTGCTCACGGTTCTCACGTGGAAAAATGTAAGAGAAAAGACACTACAGTCTAAACGCAGACTGTCTGGGTTTCAGTGAATGCCCTAATATATTCTCTTTATACTGAAACAGTTCTAAAGATTATTATCAAGAGGACAGAAAATTCAAATCATAAAAATTGATGATGAAACTTTAGCCTCTTTGACCTCTCATGGTGTACTAGTTGGTACTCTAAGAAAACAAGCTGGATTAAGTCTTAATGTATTTTATAATCCTAAAATTGTTCCAAAGATCTTAGTATTAGATTGTACATTCACCACCCACTCTACTTGGTACACCTTGCTAGTACTGGGCTAAACCCTCTTTTGCCCTCAGAACTGCCTTAATCCTTGGTGGCATGGATTCAGCGAAGTACTGGAAACATTCCTCAGAGTTTGGTCCATATAGACATGATAGAGTCACAGAGTTGCTACAGATTTGTCGGCTGTACATCCATGATCTCCTGTTCCACCACATCCCAAAGGCGATCTTTTGGGTTGAGATCTGGTGACTGTGGAGGTCAATCCGTGTATCATTCGTTTTTCAACTTAAAATCGGAAATGAAAAAAGCGGAAAATCCTGGATACACAAATAATAAACAATGATAAAACAATAAACAATGATACACGGATTGAGATCATTTGAGCCCATTGAACTCATTATCATGTTCAAGTAACCAGTCTGAGATGATTCCAGCTTTATGACATGGCGCCTTATCCTGCTGGAAGTAGCCATCAGAAGATGGTACTGTGGTCATGAAGGGATGGACGTGGTTAGTAACAGTACTCAGGTAGGTGATGCTCTATCGATGCTAAAGGGCAAAAACTGTGCCAAGGTAGCCCCCACACCACTACACCACCAGCCTGAACCATTGATACAAGCAGGATGGATCCACACTTTAATGCTGTTGATGACAAATTCTGACCCTACCATCTGAATGTTGCATTAGAAATGGAGACTCATCAGACCAGACAACAATTTTCCAATCTTCTGATGTTCAATTTTAGTGAGCATGTGTGAATTGTAGCCTCAGTTTCCTGTTCATAGCCGACAGGACAGAAGTAACACTTGGTGTCGTCTTCTTCTGCAGCCCAACTGCCTCAAGGTTGGATGTTTGAGCATTCAGAGATGCAGACCTCCGCTGCAGTGATTGGAGTTTCTGATGCCTTTTTATCAGCTGGAACCGTCTGGCCATTCTCCTCTAACTTCTGCCATCAACAAGGAATTTCCATCCACAGAACTGTAACTCACTGGGCATTTTCTCTTTTTCTGACCATTCTCTATAAACCCTACAGATAGTTGTCGATGCAAATCAGTAGATCAGCAGTTTCTGAAATGCTCAGCAACCCATCCGGCACCAGCAACCATACCACATTCAAAGTCACTTAAATAACCTTTCTTTTTCATTCTGATACTCCGGTTGAACTGCAGCAGATTGTTTTGACCATGTCTACATCCATAAATGCATTGAGATGCTGCTATGTGATTGGCTGATTAGAAATTTGTGTTAAAAATCAGTTGAACAGGAAGTGAACCAGTGAGTGTGTGTGCATGATTTAATTTAGGAGGTGAAATGCAAAAGTTGAAAAAATAAGACAATCAATCAACTAATTCAAGTTTAAGTATAGGATGTCATTTGGCTTTTAATTGAACAATCAAAAAATACAGAGCATTTTATTTATTGAGAAAGTCTTTACTTTTTTTTTTTATTAATAATGGCATTTTTTAATTGGCTCTTTTTTCAGTAATTTTACGCATGCGTAAAAATACTGCAGACAAACTATCTTGAAGGCACTGTGCATTTGGTGAAAGATAAAAACATTTAACAACTTCTCTCCAATATTCACGCCTTGCTTTTTTCTTGTTTCCTTCAGTGCAGCAGGGCGCACGGTGCCGTTAATCCACGGGATTAGGTAAAGCTTGGGCCGCATTGGAATAACACGTACAAAATACCATGGCAACGACCGGAGCGGGTGAGAAAAAAAGCGTGAATGGGTCATTTTGGTTTTCAATGGCTTCTTTTCCTGATCTGTATCCAGTTCGCGTTCAGTGTCAGCGCGCGCTCAGCTCCTACTAATGCGAATGCGCCGTCCGTGCGCGCGTCATGAGACTGGACGGTTATTTATAGGCTCTGAGGGGGAATAGCGGTGCGAGGGATTCCTCTGAAGGGCTGCTTGGCTTTGTCAAGGACCTGGACATCAGGGAGGAGATGAGGAGGGGGTGAGGGAGGGGGCAGCACTGCGCACAAATAGCCTAACCAAAATAGGACCGATGCGCCGACAGGGAGCTAAATTGAGGGGGGCGTTTGGGAGGGAGAGGACACAAAAGCGCAATCCATCCATGGAAGGAGTTTAAAGGTAATCCACCTTTTCTATTGTGAAATATGGATTTATTTCAAGGTGAAGGCGGATTCAAAATAAAACAAAATGTGTTGTTGTTTTTCCTATAGGGATCGTGATGTCTCAAACCACCAAAGAGATCTACACGCATGATTTCTGTGATGGGGAGCACGCGGCTCACATTTTGGATGCGCTCAGGCATTTCTACGCGCGCGGCTTGTTCACTGACGTGACCTTGCAGTGTGATGAATCCGGAGAGGTGTTTCCCTGCCACCGAGCCCTTCTGGCAGCGCGCAGCTCCTATTTTAAAGTCATGTTTACAGCTGACATGAAGGAACGATCCAACAGCTTGATCAAGCTGACCGGAGTGGACGGCGGAGTTCTGCGCGCTCTGCTGGATTATGTCTACACCGCGCAGGTGCGCATCACTGAGAGGAACGTGCAGGGCTTGCTGGAGGCTGCAGACCTCCTTCAGTTCACCTCTGTCAAACAAGCCTGTGAGGACTTCCTTGTTCGCCTCCTGGACGTGGACAACTGTCTGGGCATGCACACGTTCGCTGAGCTGCACCTGTGCACTAAACTGGAGAGGGAGGCCCGCAGACTGATGCTGAGCAGATTCACGGAGCTCACTGATCAAGAGGAGTTCCTGGATTTGGACTTTGAGAGAGTGAGGTCAGTGCTTTCTGCTCAGAGCATCACTACACAGAGAGATGAAGATCTCATAGATGCTATTGTGAAGTGGGTCACTCATGGGTTGGATGAGCGCATCCCTTATGTGTCAGAGCTCCTGCACTGCATTGACCTGGATCTGGATGAGATTTATTTCCGATCTTCATTGGAAGTGCACAGACAGTATCTGTCAAAAGATGATGGGAAGCTGAGGTCTGTCATCTTTCAGGCTCTGAGATCCAATGACAAAGACATCCCCACCAGAGGAAAAGTATCCTCCAGCGTGTACATCATCGGAGGATACTACTGGCACCCTCTTTGTGAGGTTCACATCTGGGATCCCATCAGCAACACTTGGGTGCAAGGCAAAGACATTCCTGACCACGACAGAGAAAGCTACAGTGTCACCTTGCTTGGGGGAAACATTTATGTGACTGGCGGCTACCAGACAAATACAGTGGAGGCCCTGGACAGAGTTTCTATCTATAACTGTGATTCTGATGAATGGACCGATGGTTGCCCCATGATCACAGCCAGGTACTATCACTCCTCTGTAGCTCTGCGGGGCTGTATTTATGTCTTGGGAGGATACAGAGCGGGAGCTCCGGAGCGAGAGACAGAATTTTACGATCCTTTAAAAAAGAAATGGTTTTCTGTCTCCAAAATGATCCAAGGTATGCTAAAACATCCGAGGATGATCACAGCTTTTTTCTGAGAAGACATAGACTTGGTTGTTGGATGTACGGATGTTGGACAAAAACTTTCTTTCTGACCTTAGAGACAGCTGGATTGTGTCGTCAGTCGATGGGGTTTGCTCGGTTGTCAGGGAGATGGTTTAGTTGTTATGACAACAGTAAGGAGTCTGTACTTTATCACAAAAACAACTCAATACCTGAGTTTATCTCCTCTTGCGCCCTAACGGGATCACTGAGGCCATGTAAGCACAATTGAGCAAACTCCGTTTGGTGATGAGAGATTTAAGATACGGTTAAAAAACTGGACTATTAAGATGCTTCTCTGTCCGTGTTAAGAGAAATATTGGCCTTATTTCCCAGGAGTTTTTCTCCAGAACCGGGTTATTTCTGCACTGCTAATTACACAAATATTGAATCAAGCTGAAATGATTTAACATTTGTCTCTCTAAAGGTGTAGGAAATGCTTCTGCTTGCACAGTAGCAGAAAAAATCTATGTGACTGGAGGCCACTATGGATACAGAGGAAGCTGCACGTATGAGAACATCCAGATGTACAACCCTGATGTTAACGAATGGAGTATCATTACAATAAGTCCTCATCCTGGTAAGTTTAGTCCCTAAAGACAAAGCAAATTGTATTGATTATTGTTTCCTAAGGTGAAATATTCTTCTTCCTCCAGAGCATGGACTGTGTTCGGTGTCCCTGAACAACAAGCTGTATTTAGTGGGTGGGCAGACGGCCGTCGCGGACTGCTACGACACAGAGAAAGATGAATGGAGACCCGTGTCTATGATGAACGAGAGGAGAATGGAGTGTGGAGCTGTGGTCATAAATGGATGCATATATGTGACAGGAGGATATTCCTACTCCAAAGGGACGTACCTGCAAAGCATAGAAAAATACGACCCTGACTTGGACTCATGGAAGATTGTGGGTTCTCTTCCCAGCCCGACTAGATCTCATGGATGTGTTTGCATCCTTGGTGTTCGCTGACAAAGATTAAGTATTTAATAATGATGTGATAAACTGATTAATTTGCTGTGCAATATTTGTAGGGATATTTTTATACTCTTACACAGAAATACCTTTTCTTTTTCTCAGGAAGTATTTAAATATCAAGCTAATGTGTTTTTATAAGACTCACTGACCTCTTGAATAACACTATTGTTAATTCTGAAATCCTATGAAGTCCATATTAAAATATTGAATATAATATTATGTTTCACAGTTTATTAAAGACTTTCATAAAACCAATTTATACTCTCCAGTCATTATTTTTTTTAGCTTTTAAGCTAATTAAAGTCACTTTATCTTCATTTCTCTCTTTTTAAATTTTTTTTGTTTTTTATTTTTTACAATTTTTCTATCATTTTAAACTTTATTTAATGGATATTTTTTCTCCCACAGTTCAAAAACATGCTTCATATGTGGTTTCTCTGTGTGTGACTTTGGTGTACCCTGCTTTCACCCAAAAGTATCCAGGACAGGCTCTGGCGACTATGTGACCCTGACAGGGAATAAAGCTATTTCAGAAAAATGATGGATTTTTAATTAACTTTACTAATTTTGTGTCTTAAAGTTGAATCGTGGTATCAGGACTTTAAGTCTAATTTAATTCTGAATATCTTGGTCATGAATCCATTTAGATGAGTGATGAAACGTTTCAAAAAGAGAAATCTTTAAGTCCAGATGCCATGATTCCACTTCAAGATGTCACATCAATGAATGAGAACCTTCACTGATTTGACTGATAAAGCGAAATTGACTTGAGTTTACTAAAACAGCTGTTTTTAATGAAAATCTTCAACTGGGATAGATTTTTTCACTTCACTAAGGCAAACTTAGTGATTTTTTAAAGTGCAACAAGATCGTTTCAATTGGATTTTTAAAAAGATTTAACATTTAAAAGAACATACAAGAAAAAGATAATCTGAAAAGGGTTCTGCACTTGTGAAAAAACATTGCTGAAAGATACAATTTGGCCAGAAAAATTATACCAAAAGAAATCCTATGTACTTCTTTTTTGTGTGTGTTCTTCTGCTACCTGCTGGTCGAGGCCTGAATTGCACGGATCAGAGGTTCACTGCTTTGTAAGCGAAGTCTGTTCTTTTTGACCCTCTGTGGTTTCCGTAGCACGCAGTACTGCAACGTGCAAGCCCATAGTGAGGTCTTTAGGTTTAGAATTGAAAACGCCGTGAGCAGAAACTTTAACACTTCGTAAGTATGAGTCCTTTTGACGGGGGAAATGTTTTCGGTATTGACTGCATATATTCAATGAAACGATTTGTCTTGTTATGGTAACAAAAATCAACACACAGCATGTTTGAGCGACATGCCGCGGCCATTGCGGAACCATGCTTTAGTGACTATAACACATAAGCTAAAATTTTTAATCAAATGAAAACATAATCTCATTTACTCTACAGACTCAAGGTCACTTTGGTGTAAACTTGGGTGTTTTCCCGGTCTTGGGGTGTGCGGGTTCGGAATTCACGCTAAGTTAGCATTGGTGGCTAGCTGTCGAAGATAAATGAAAACAATTCAAATACATTGGTAGATATTATTATAGTACGCTGTCCTTTGATGTTGGACTTTATGGTGATCCATATTTAAGGAGTTTAGTTAAAGGCAAATTGAGTTTTATTGTAGTGGGCGTAATTTGAAACTGGCTTGTTGAGCTTCTCGGCTCCAACAGCAATAAAGCCGAAATAAAAATACATTAGTTTCTTTACGTGTCTTAATGTAGAGATAGAAATTTAATCTGCTTTTTGTGGCTCAAAACAACTCTAAACCGTTATAGTCACAAAACGGTATCGTGAAAATGTAACCCATTTTAAACCCACCAACAGCGCCTCGCAGTGGTGCAAAATAGGCATTACATCACAATTGACAATTCTCCAACAAATTAGGTTTTTAATAGGAAATTCTCATTAAGCTAAACTGAAATCTATCTGTGTTGTGAAAGATAACACGTTCTCAATTTTTTTAAATAAAGATTTGATGCATTTTTCCACTGCTGTCTGCACTAAATGCCCAAAATAAACAAGCAAATACAGTTTTCTGTTCAATACACCAGGGGAAAAACAACTTAACATTTCATTGTTTCATGTGGACCTACCTGGCTATCTGAGTTGAAGCATTTGATGAGATTTGATCAGTCAGAGACTACGAGGTCTGCTCAGGTTGGCTGCAGAAGTATTTTTTTTTTAACACTAACCAAAAACTGTTGCTGGAGCCTTTCCTCAACTTTCTCCACAAAACCTATGTAATAGTTTGTTAAAATAATTTTCATTTTGATTTCAGTGTGGCCCAAATCAAAGCAAGTTTCGCAATTTATTTAAAATTCAGTCTAGCTAATTAAATATTAGTTACTTTTCACAATTTCAGCATTAACAATAGTTAAGTGATGTGCTCACATTAAAATTGGGAACTTTTGCTTTGAAAACTAACAAAAATTCAGATTTTAGGCCTTAAAAAAGGGAAATTTCCCTAAAAGTAAATTGATCCATGGAGGAGTTGATTCTGCATTTCAAGTGAAGTTCAATTGATTTAATTAACCAGTTGTCATGGATGCTGCACAAGTGAGACATCCTGATTTAGCAAAGATGAATCGGTCTGTGTTGAAACTACATTGAGAAAGTAGATTATTTTCTATTCTCTTAGTATAATAGTCCTCAATACTGAAAATAAACAATATGTTAATGATGACATGAAGTCAGTTGTTAGTGAAGAGAATGCAAAGGATAGGATTAGATTGAGGGGATGAGTCACCGTGGCGACCCAATTATCAAAGGAATGGAGCTCCTCTCTTTGAAAATATTCATATTTTTTAGAAAAATACTAAGAAATAAAATATAATAAATAGTAAATATTTTTTATTCCACCGGAAAGTTCATTTTTTTGTAATGTTTTCCTCACAGAACAATTATGGCTGAAAACCAAGAAATGTCTCCAGTTGAGATGAAAGTGGCGAGGCAGTTGGAGGTAAGTGAAATTTAAAATGTTTGCTCATGAATACACATTTCTGTATTCAACTCAGCAATTTCCTGTTATCTTTACGAAGTATTACTTTGGAGATCACAACCTTCCGAGAGATAAGTTCCTGAAGGAGCAGCTGCAGCTGGATGATGGTTGGGTTACCTTGGAGACCATGCTGAAATTCAACAGGTGTGATTTTTAATAGCACCAAACTCCTAGTATTAAAAAAATAATAATAAAAAAAAGATCTGTGTAAACTGAGATGTATGGAATTGAATGTTTTCAGTCTCTTTGGCGCCCCCTTCAGTTAAACTGTGGTTTTGCATCAGTTTCTAGGTTAAAATAATAAAGAGTAGCATGTTCATGAATGCATTAACCCTTCCAATTAAAATGTTTATATTACTATTTGGATGGCTTTGTCCTGTTTTAAGGTCAAATGCTGCATTTAATTTCATTGTAGGGGTTTTTACTTTTGATTTTTTTTTTTGTGGTGGAAAAAAAGATTAAAAGGCTTTTAAATAAAGTGTTCTTGTCATCTAAACACAGCTGAAATGAACCCATCCCGCAAACAAAGAGAATGTTGATGGATTGTGTTTCCAGAAGACTCACTTAAGCTGGTTGAAGTTTATATTTGCTTTGTAAAACAGACTGTCAAAAGTGTTTACTTTTACTGAGTCTTTTAGTGCTTTTTGAAACAATTCAACTGTAAAAGGAAAATGTTATGAATGCCTTTTTTAAACAGAAAACCTATATATATATGGTCATCTGTTTTTTGTTTTTTGTTTTCTTTAATGGTTTTGTAGTAACATTGGTGAATTTCTTTTTTTAGACTGAGGTCTTTGACCACAGAGAGCAGCGTCATCATCTCCGCTCTGCAGAAATCAAAGACCGGCCTCTTGGAAATTAGCGAAGACAAGACTAAAGTCAGGAGATCGCTGGAGAAACCGTTACCGGAATTGAACGATGAATTCAGAGACGCAGTCAAACACAGATCTGTGTACATTGTGAGTTTATACACTTCATGCACACCATTCAGTGTAAAACTCTGCCTCTTAAAAATAATAATCCAGTTTAGAAAGGTATTTCAAAACTTAACCGTCTTCAAATCAAAAACCAGGATAGGCCAACTTTACTCTGAAATCATAGAAGAGAAATAATGTGATTGTGTTTCAGTCAAAGGTGGTTAAATTAGGTAATGAACAACGAGGCTGTATATTTCCTCTACATCTTCACAGCTTCTGTATCTTTAATTCTATTTTTAAATTGTTTTGACCTTTCCAGAAAGGTTTTCCTCTTGAAACAACTCTGGATGAGATCCAGGAGTGGCTGAATGGGAAAGGAAATGTGGAAAACATTCAAATGAGGAGAACCCTGCAAAAGAAGTTCAAGGTAATCAGGGATTTTCACTAAATCATTTGGGAAATGTTTTAAATATGTGTCCAATTCAAGGTTACTTGTGTTTATTCTTACACATTCTTTACCGTTCCAGGGATCTGTGTTTGTATGCTTTGACAGTGAGGAGTCATCTAAAGAGTTCCTGGAGCGATCAGACATCAAATCATTCAAAGACAATGACATGCTTGTGCTGTCGAGGTAAGTTTGTCGCTTTTCAGTGTTTAAGAACAAGTTGTCAGTAAAATGATTTAAAAAATTAAATTAAGCTTTTTATAAAGGGGAACTTTGTGAGTTCTTTTCAGCAGCTGACAATCTGAAAGTAGTTCTCTACTGTAAAGAGTTGGAGGTCAAACTTTCTTTGATTTTAGTAGTAAATTCGTTCAATTCCTCATAGTGTTGGTTCTTTGGTGTTGTTATGTTTGTGGCTTTTCCTGATTGAAACTTTTTTTACCATTTTCCTAAAGGGAAGCCTACCACACGAAGAAGGCAGACGAGAGAAAACAGTTCAAAGCGGACACCAAAGCTAAAGCCAAACAGTACGAACACAGTCATCATCATGATCGATGGGAACTTTGATTTGGAAAGCTGACTCTCATTTAATGTTTTTTTGTTTTTTTATTAGGGAAAAGGAGCAACAACAAAAAAATGTAGAAGAAAAAGAAATGGTAAGATGCCCAGAGTTTATATAAATACGAATGAGACTTCAGAAAGTGTGTCTGAGGTTCACCGCTCCCCCAGGGGGAGGGGTCAAACTGGGAGAGCAACTACACTTTAACTATTTAAATGCATAATTAGGGGGGAAACAATTCATGTTTTTGCTTTTCAGCTTCCTTTTTCTGTGTTATTCTGAGATACAAAATATGTTACTAGAACAACACTTGTGTTCTGATAATGAAAATATTGATTTATTAAAAAAAAAAACAAGTTTAATTACTTTTATGTTCACAAAAAATGTTCAAACACAATGCATTGTGGTCCATATTTCTAAATCTAGTGAACATCAATGCACACTGTTTTTTTTTTTTTTTGCAAAGAACTCTGGGAAATGTTTTAATTGTGTTTTTTTTTTATGTGTTTTTAAATCTGCACAAACTTTACCTATATAACACTTTAAAAAACAAAGTAGTAGATGTAGTCTCAACTTCGTAAACAATGATCTGTTTTTACAGGGACTTCTTCTGGAGGAACAGACGGGTTGTCTGCTGAAATTCTCTGGAGAGCTTGAAGATGTCTCAAGAGAAGATTTTCACACACTGTTTTCAGGGCACGGAAAGATCAAGTGGGTTGATTTTGCCAGAGGGGCCAAAGAGGTAAGCTAGTTTTAGTACAAATGAAATCACAAAAGACTGTTCTTCTAAACTTTTCTTTTTCCAAAAAGGGCACCCTTCTTTTTGATGGAAATGCTAAGGAAGCCTTTGAAAAAGCCAAAGAAGCAAACGGTGGAGAACTGAAAATCAAGGACAACGATGTCACATGGCAGCTGCTGGAGGGAGACGAGGAGAAGGAAGTGCTGAAGAAGATTATCGAAGCTCAACAAGAATCGTTAAGCAGATCCAAAGGAAGGGGTAAATACTTCATCTTCTGTCTCTAAAAAAACTTTTATATTAAAGTTAAACTCAATTGTTTATTAATTTGTGGCTTTTTTGACTTACAAGGAAGAGGACGATCAGGTGGTAGAGGAAGAGGAGGCCGAAGGGGAAGAGGTGGAAGAGATCACGGCAGAACTCAGTTCCAAGGAAAGAAGACAAAGTTTAACAGTGATGATGAAGACGAGGAGGAAGATGGTATGTTTATCAGTAAAAAAAAAAAAAAAAAAAAATCTGATTTTATAAAAACAAAAACCTCAAACACTTTATTTTTCTTTCAGCACCTGCTCCCCAAAAAAGAGACCTTGAAGACGCCGATGGTCCTGCAGCAAAAGTTGCCAAAACTGAAAACGGATCTTAATGACGAGAACACAGTTTTTTTCTTTTCTAAAAACATTTATTACAAATAGAGATGAGTTAAATCCATTCCAGTGAAAGCTTCAAGCCTTGAAAAGACGTAGGAAGTCCACCTGAATATCGACCTATAAGGAGAATTGTAAATCTTTGGGTCAGTTTGCAGCTTTCAAATTATGTTGTGCCTCTCAAAATATTAGGATTATTTTCCTCTGAAGATATTTTGTTTTTAGAAAAGTCATCATAAACCTGCTTTTGACAGTAATTTAATTTCTCCAGAATGTTTTAGTTGTGTTTTTCCTATAAGACATGTGATATTTGCAACATGTGCCACATTGTTTTGTGTTTGTAGACTTCCTAAACTGAGAAATATGTACTTGGCTATTTTTTTTTAAGTAAGCATATGTGAATAGCAAATACAACATTTATAAAAACAAACAGACCTGTTTTATTCTAACGTGTTTGGTGGGCTTACCGATTTCTTTTTGTGAAACTTGTAAGATGCTGGCAAATCATATCGTAGTTCTGAAACAGAAAAAAAAAATCAAATTATTTTGAAAAACAAAAAAAAAGGTTTGACTTTAAATTTTACTAACCTGCAACGACTTCCATCTTCACTCCCCAATCTTTAGCCTTTTTCTGTATGTGCTAGAAATTGATAGATTGTGAAGCACTTCGAGCTTTAGGAAAATAAAAGACTAGGAAACATTTAGTTTAACTTACCTCTCGTGTTGAGGTTTTGTGAAGCGAATATACGGCTGTTTCTGCCATTGTTAATCCAGCTCTGAGAAATGTCATGTCTATACCTTGAATTAAGACATTTCATTAAAATTAAATGCGAAAATATATCAAATTTATAGAAACTTAAAAAAAAAAAATACCCTTCAAATCTCACTTAAATCTGACTCAAATTTTGAGGGTTTTAACATTCATCTCCAGTCAAATTATATAGTCATTCTTCTATTTAACACTTGACATTTAAGAATATCATTTTAGGCATCATAGAAAACAGTGATGAACATAAGTAATTTAATAAAAATGCTGTACATTTAATAATGGAGAGCTGGATTTCAAAATAAAAGTCCCTTTGTGTTACCTTGGTTGTGTTTTGTCCCAAAAGGTGGATTCATTATTACGGTGTCAAACTTCCTGGCATAAACTTCTGCATTTAAGCAACACAAGTCACACTGGATCATGTCTAAATTAGAAATCTCAAATTCATCCGCGTTTCTTCTGAAAATGTCCAGCGCGTCACTGTCGATGTCAAAGCCCACGGACAAACTGCATGAGAGGGAGCGAGACTTAGACAATGACGTCATAATAATAGACTTGACAAATACACTAGATATCTGAGATGCTCCTACCCCGCGTCCAGCATGGAAGCACCGAGACTCAGAACTCCGCAGCCACATCCCAGATCAGCCACCAGTTTACCGTCAATGTCGCCGAATGTGTTGTGGATTGTGTAAAGCATACGTGCTAAAATAGAATAAAACGTGCGTGAATAAATAAATGAGCCAGAATTAGTTGAATGCACTTCTTGCACCATTTTACCTGCGATATGGGGACTGGTTGGATACTGCTCCAGCAGAATTTTGGGCTCTTCAAACGTGTCCACCTGCTGCAGGCAGCTTTCTAACTCTTTAAGCTTCATATTTAGCAACTCCTATAAAGTCATATGTCAAATGTCAGGAGACTACACAAAACATTTAACTTCTACCTTAAATTAAAAGAGTAAAAAGTTGTGTTCCAGGACCACTTCCTGAATTGTGTGCAACAACATAAGTAATCCGACAGTGCGCGGCAGACATGGATTGACAAATGGTTCCTACCAATTTCCAGAATTCATGTTAATA
>NC_050532.1:18631516-18665893 GCF_002922805.2 Oryzias melastigma
TGTATCTTTAAAATACTTTTTGAAGATAATAACCTATGCAAATGTAATTAATGTAAAAACAATGAGTACATTAAATTCAGTTATTTAAACAAATGCTATTATTTACAAATGATTTACTATTATTATTAGTTTCAAGTTTTATTAGTTTATTAGATTTATATGGCGCCTTGAAATGACCTTAGTTGAACAAGGTGCCACACATTAAAAGTTTGAAGAACAATAAAAACGCATCAAAAAGTGAAAACAGCTAAAAATGGAGATGAATTACATTACATAAAAACCATATTAATATTATCATTAATATTATTATTATCATTTGCACTTGATTGAAAATGTCTAAGTAACATGGTAAATCTGAAGGTGCTGTTGAGGCGCAGCAGTTCGCATGCATTCATTTAAGGTTTTATGCAGACTTAAATATATGTGACTTTTTTCCACTTCAACACCAACTTTTATTTGTATGGAAGAAGATTAGGGCCATGAAGAAAGAAGCAAAAAGGTCAATGGGAAATTCTGAATTTATTCTCAGAATTCTGACTTGAATTGTAGAATTCTGGTTTTGAATACAGAATTTCCCACTGTTTCGTCAATTTACCAAAGCATTCTTTCTTTAAAAATCAAGCCAGGAAGGATTTTATCTTTGACAAATAAATTTTTTAAATGTTTTTTTTTTTTAACAGTTATTCCACTTTTAAATTTTACAAGGATTTAGAACAGAAAAAATGTCAGATTAAAACTGACACAGAAGGATGGATGGGCAATAGACCCATAGTGTGGACATTGAAATAAAGAAATATTAACATAATGTTTTTTGTGCTCTTTCAAACCTTCTTTCTTTTCACATCTTGTCTATATAACCTGTTTTTTTGTTTGTTTGTTTTGTTGAGTTATTTATTGGTGTCCCTTTGTTGCAGTCGAATTTCAGTAAAACAAATTAAACATCCTATTCTCTTCATTGTTATCTTATGGACTCCTAGTTATTAAGCAACTTTAACAAGGTGAAATCTGGATGTTTTGTTTACCACTTTGCCCATTTTTTTTTTAAATTAATTTTCAGACAGAAACAGTAAAAGCATTGGTTGGCAACTTTGAAATAATGAGTCAAATTGAAATGTAAATAATCGGCAAATGACATTTACTTTTGTAGCTTATTTTCTTAGCTAAACAAACAAATTGGTTTAAATATTACAACAGGTTTACAAGATGATGAAGCAACTGAACAGTCATGTGGGTGGTAAACCTGCACTGTTGTAGGTTCCCCAGAAACACCCAAATCTAACAGTATGATTGTTGTGACATCATTTCTTTTTTACATCAGGGGAAAATATACATATATAAAATCCCATAATTTCACATGTTTGAAACTATGTGAGATATTTTTGTGAGGGGACTCAACGGATCTCGTCGCGAGATATCGCGAGAACCTGGATGCAAGACAACAAAAATAAATTTGTGAACAACAAGCCAGAGTGCATGATGGCGGCATCGTTGCTGCGCCGGGACAAGAGAGCTACTGCCGCCAAGTTGAAGGCGGACTTAAACCGAACTGACAATAGCACTGGGCTTCAACAACTTCAGGAGCTCCTCGACGTTGTTTTAAATCCCGAAAAACCAGCGTCGGACACCGAAGCTCTGGACTGGTGTAAATGTCTGATTGCAGGAGGCGAGGGTTTCGAGGAGTTCTGCAAAACCGTTCGCTCCTATGACAACGCGACTCTTTGCGGTCTGGTTTGGACGGCTAATTTTGTGGCGTATCGATGCCGGACCTGTGGGATTTCTCCGTGCATGTCACTGTGCGCTGAATGTTTTAATAATGGAGACCACACAAGCCATGACTTTAATATGTTTAGGAGTCAGGCTGGCGGGGCCTGTGACTGTGGAGACGGTAATGTCATGCGAGACAGTGGGTAAGTCCAAGCTAGCAGCTAGCGCAGCTAGCTATGCTAGCTAATGGTTAGCACGAATCCATTTGACAGGCGTTCTGCTGTGTTAGCTGCTTATTATATACAAAGCAGCGTGGTTGTCATCGATTTCTTTGTATTCCTTAAGAGAATTTTGAGTTATGACGTGCATTTTTCTTCTTAATAATAACGACCAGTGCTTAGAATGGGATTAAGACTATCCTGTCATCTTTCCTTTCCGCTTGTCGAAGAGAAAAAAAAAATAAATAAATGTATGCTTTACTCAAATAAGATTTTTTTTTAGTGTGGATTTGCTTACCACTGTTTCGCGGGCTTTCTTTCCCGTAAAAAAACTCATGATAGTCTGAGAGTTCAGAGAAAAACGTTCTTGCAAAATGTTTAGACGATATTCATGTCTTATGTGTCACTGTCATATTTATGATGCTATATCTGTGGTCAACTTTCAATAAATCGTCATATGACACTAGAGCAATATTAAGTTGACCTAGAAGAGCCCTTCCGTATGTGGTCAGGTGTGTTGCCTATTGAGAGGCGAATAGCTTTGACAGCCAGTAAAATAAAGCTTTTATTTTGTTTTTGTTTTATTTGTTTTTGTTGATCAATTGTGGAGTTGGAGGGAATTTTTTTTTCATAATGGGAACCAAAATTATCCCTTTTTGATTATTTGCACAGCAAAAATGTGATGCTCTCCACTTGTTTACTACAATAAATAAAAGTCAGGGTTTAAAAATGATATACTTTTTCAAAATAAAATGTAAAATATATAACGTAAAAATAGTAGTTGTTCTATTTTAATTTTATCTAGCAGTCCAGGTTTTCTTTGTTCATATCAAACATCTGTTTGCATCAAACCTAGCATTCTGCATTTTTCTATTATGTATTATGCAGATTTTAATCAGAGATCAAAATGATAATTATAAAAAAAAAAACAACAACACCAAAAGCAGGAGAAAAGGCAGTTAACACCAATGACCAAATGTTTCCCCCTTTATCTTAATCGCATTTTAAATTTTCACTTTATTAAAATTATAATGTGAATGTTAGTTATGCCAATTTATTGTACAAATAAAAATTGTGATGGCTGTCAAGTTAAAAATGTTGGCTATATTTTGAGGGAAGATAAGTTAAGCTCATTTGACTAATTTGTTGCTAAAATACCAAACGTTCTTTTTATGTCTGTCTTTGTTTATTGCTGAGACATTTTTAGTCAATAGTGGATTATTAGAACACAGCTTGGAGAAATTTGACGCATTTTTTTTTCTGTCTTGCCAGGTTTTGCCGACGGCATCGGTTGAAAACGGGGGAAAATATTCCCTCAATACCCTGCGATCTTCTCCTAATGTCTGAGATGATTCTTCCTCGCTTTATCCTGTTTATCATACAGTATCTGAGAGATGGATATGTGGAGCCAGGTGAAAACTCAGATACAATTGTTGATCCCTGTATAAAGCACACAAAGTATATAATTTTAAAATGTATAACACAGTCAAATTCACGATGCATTTCCAAAACATCAAAAAATTGGGTTGCATCACGTCTGCAGACAAGTGATATCCATGTTGCATAACTGTTTACATCTAAATAAGTATTTGGTCTCGTGACTTGTGCCGGTTATCTTGGTTTGCCAGACACCTCCACGGAAAGAGATCTACAGAAGGTCCTTCAACAGCTGGAACCTCAGATCTCCTTCCTGGAAGAGCTCACAAAGATGGGAGGAGCCATGAGGACTGTACTGACAAAAATCCTGACCAATCAGCAGACATTTATGGAGCTTAGCATGGGTAATGGGCATTTTTTTGTTGTTAGAATATTCTTTTTTTGTTAAATTCAAAGAATTCTCATAGATGGAGGTGGTTTTTTTCATGTTTGATTAATAATCGTTTTCCTTTTGGGTTTTTTTTCCACTGTTCAAGGCCAAGAGGATAATTTGTATGCGAAGAAGAACTATGAAAAGTATTTATCAGCACTGAAGAACTCTGGTCTGGTATCTGTTGAGGAGAAAGCTCCAGGGGCTACGGCTGAAGTCACAGTTGGAGCTGAAGGAGGTGCAGGAGCAGTGGTCCTGATGGGTAAGATTTGAAGTCCTGTTTTTTTTCTTTTTAATCTTGATTGTTTTATGCCCACTTTTGCCACATTTTATTTTATTTTTTCCATAAAAATCAAATTTTTTTATTGTAATGTGGAGTGTCTTGGACAGCTGAATTTAATATGTTGCAAAATTCTAAACATGCACATTCACATCTTCCACAGTCAAAATGTTTGCGTATTTTTATAAAAAAATAGTTGATGAAATGAATTTAACAAGCATACAGTTGCTGATAGATGAGACTTCAGGGAAAAACCCCGGGCTCATAAAAGCAAATGTAGCTGGCCATTCTCAGATTGCTGAACGCTATAAGGAAATTAAATTAGCTCACGGAAGTGACATCTTAATTGGAAGGATTTTCATGCTTGTTCTTTGGCACACACAGAGATGTACAGATACATATTCCTCACTTCAGTTCATTATTATTAAATATTTATTTTTCTGAGAATTTGCTGCTTGAAAGATTCCGGTCACAAAGCTGATCTTAATGACTTAAGATGGTCAGAACCAATACAATATATATATATATATATATATTTTTTTTTTTTTTCATTGATTTACCTAAACTATTAAAGTAAAAAAAAAATCTTATCTATTTGCAATTGTTTTTAACAGTACTTTGTTAATTTCACTCAAGCTGTAACACGAAAAGTTAAATTAATCAGTCTATTTTTATTTCACTTTTTTACTTTCTTGGTGCTGAATCATTAACATAGATCATAAACAAATTATATAAATTCTTTTCATGTTGTTAGACTCTTGACTGCCTGGATGAATCACAGCGGACTCTCAGTTTAGTAGAGCTGCCACTCCCAGACAGAGTCGCCACTGATCAGTTCTCTCTGGATGTGGACACTGACTCACCTCTTGCTTTTCTGCAGTCAGCGACTGTTTCCAATATCTTAACTTTTCATGTAGAATCGTAGCATGATGTGTATGTAGCATTTTCATTTTTTTGTTAAACGGATGCCATGATTCAGCAGGTTTTTGCTGTCAACAGGCCCACTTCCATCTTACATGTAAACCAGAACATAGTACCATCATTTGTCATCTTTTTTGGCTCCATCTTGATTAGTTTATCATTTATACCTGTTCTGCCAGGTCCTTGTCACGTTATGCAATGCTGCAAATATTCAAAACCACTTGGAGCTTAAAAATATCTTTACAAGTTTTCTGAAAATGACTTTGAAATTCATCCACGGTGTTAGTTTTTAAATTATTCAAATATTATTTGAAATTGACACACAATAAACTAAATCATTGCCAGGTAATAGTTTTTTGATTTTATCTCTACCAATAATGCAACACATGGAACGTTTGAGGTATTGTTTTGACTTGGGAGCTTTTGCAGAGTTCATACCAGGTTGATGATTTTGGATTCAAAATAGAAACCTGCAGCTAAACTAAAACATTTTTCTAGATATCACTTTGACCATTATACAACCAAATGGCACAGTTTGAAACTGTTTTTTTTATTGCAGAAATGTTATGTTATACAGCCAATAAACAAAGAAAAAAATAATAACTAACTTCACTGCAGAAGGAAAAGATCCACTAAGTTCAAACTAGGTATTCTCTGTCTGGTCTTTACAAGGTGCAGTCAATCAAACCAGTAACACTCCTCTGGTATAAATGGTTCCTCAAGGAGCCAACAAGAACTAAAGAAAGACTCCTCTTTGCTGCATTCACCTCTGTAAAAATAAGAAAGAATGGAGAGAAAAAAATCAAACGCGAAAGAACAGCTGAGATAAACAAAAGAAAAGAAGCCAAACTGTATCCTCCCATTAACTTAAGATGGAAATGTTTAACTTACATAATCCACCAGGACTTTATTTCTACTTACTGACACAACATTTTAACTTAAAGTTCTGATGTATCCTGGATCAGCCTATTAAGCCCTGGTTAGAGGGATGCAACATAAGAGTTTGGGGTTTATAGAGGTCACACCAGGCAACCTGTGTCTGTTCTCAATGGTTGCAGCCCATCACCAGCAGCTGTAAAGAAGCACAATATTACAAAAGTCCAAGTCACGGTCACAGGTTTTGTTAAATTTTGCCTTTAGCCATTTATAGCTCCTGACCTGGGACACGAGCAGGGCGGGACCTCTTGAGCCAGGGTTGGGCAGTACTGCCATAAAAGTTTCAACACAGTTAAGAATGCCACAAGCTTTTCCATTAAGCATTGTGAAACTTTCATTAGTCACCAGTATACACAAACTTACAACCTCTCATGAGCAGAGCTCCTCTATCTTTAAAAGTCTTCAGAACTTGAAATACTTTGTCACATTTTGTTTTTTTTCAACTTTTAAACTAAATAATAATGATTAAAGATGAATAAACGCCCCCTGGTTGTGAAGCAGTGATGATTATATGAGAGTTACAATCAACTGCCTGATTGAGAATTGGTTCACAGGGGAAAAAAATGCAAATTTCACTTTTCCTAGAATGTCTCAGAATATTGTTGAGCAGCCAAAAATAAAAAGGACCACTTATCTAAACCTTTACAGTTGCTCAAAAATAGATGGGAACACCTAAAGAAAGAATATATATAATAAAATATTGTATCGGTTGCTGCCGACTAACACTAAAACCTGACATTGTTGTACTTTTGTGGGTTCAGTGATGTGATGGGGATTAATTAGTTCCTATGAGCTTAACAATTTTTTTTCTTTTTGTTCAGGATCAACTGGACCAGGAAGCCCAGATGAGTCTTGCAAAGAGGTGTGTATTACCCTAAAACTGCAACTATATTGAATTATTTTTTAATCAAAATATGTTATTTTGCAGCAATTTCAATGCAATTAACTCCTTTATAATTGTGTTTTTTTTTGTTTTCATTGATAAAAAATAAGCAAGACTGGCTCATTATACATATTTTTTTTAAATCTGAACTTTAAGGATTACCATGAACTGATTTTGATTGATTTAAAATCAGAAGTTTTGTTTTTTTCCCTTTTTTTATGTTGAAACATTTTGTAATGAAGTTTTATTTCTTTAGGAGGATCAAGATGGAGGACAGTCTGTTGGCCAGAGGAAGAGGGTTAAGCTCAGTAGCAATACCAAAGGTATAAACTAAAAGTGGAGCTAAAATACTAATCTAGAAACTGAAATGAATTTTCTGTCTTGAATTCCTTTTTCTCATCCGTCCCTTCAGATCATTGCATCATCGAATCACTAAAGCATAAGTGCTTTCTGGAGGAATTGCTGTTTTGGACAATAAAATATGAGTTTCCTCAGAAAATGGTCACTTTCCTGTTAAACATGTTGCCAGATCAAGATTACAAGGTAATTTTTGCTCCGCATTCAAACAGATTTGGTCTTTTACTGCATTCTGGTAGATGTGTTTTGTTGTTGTATTGATTTACATTTTGCTTAAGCAAAGTAATATAAGATGCAAAAACACGCTTCTTTGTCCTTGGCAGATCACCTTCACCAAAACGTTTGTACAACATTACGCCTTCATCATGAAGACGCTGATGAAGAGCCACGAATCGGACACGATGTCCAACCGCATCGTTCACATCAGCGTGCAGCTGTTCAGCAACGAAGAGCTGGCCAGACACATGACGGAGGACTGTCAGCTGCTTGATATCATGGTCACGGTGCTCCTCTACATGATGGAAAGTTGTCTTATCAAAAGTGAACTTCAAGGTAAGTTTCCAAGAAGTGTGTGGATTTACATGTTTTTTCTATCAACACTTTTGAGATTGTTTTGGAAAAAGCTGAACTTTGCTTAGAATTATTACTCTGCAAAAACAGAATCATTGACACATTCTTCCAAGAAAAACTATAATGCAAACAAAAAAAATCTGATAGTTTTAGTTTAAGAAAACATGTCGTGACTAGAATGTAAACCTCCTGAGACCTTGTGGGCAAATATGGACAAATAGTTAAAAAAAGGAGATTAAGATAAAAAATATTTGTAAAACCATTTTGCTTACTGCATTGACAATTTTTTTTAATTAATAGAATGTTTCAAAATTTATTAATTTTTGACTTATTTGTTTTTGCTGCTTATTTGCTACATTAGTTATGAGGTAGGTATTGCATATCAGATAGGTATGTGTAAAAAGAATAACCACCCAGTATTTCATTAAAATAAGTGAAAGATGTTTCTTTTGGTTTACACTTGCTGTCATTGTTAGAACTAGAAAGAATGGACAGAGGTTTATCCCTCCAAACTATTTGATTGCACGTGTAAAAATGTTAATTGAAATACTGTGAAGTAATACACAAACACTTTTAAGTTGTTTCTTACGATGGAGTATAAGGGCCACTTTACAAGCACTGAACTGTTTCTGAAATTATGTAAATTTATGAGAAAATAGTCCTAGAAGTTGAATTATGAGAATAAAGTTAACTTTAAAATAAGGCTGCCACGATTAGTCGACTAATCGACGACTAATCGACTATTAAAATAATCGACGACTAATTTAATAGTCGTTACTTTGTACTATATGGAGTCAGAGTATAGTAAAGTTGAAAGTTATAATGGTGTTATGCTAGCTTATTGGACTATTTTGGCATTTATTAAGGTTTTTTAGGCTATTTTGGGTTTTTTTATTTCAGACATGCTAGCTGTCTTTGCTAGCTTAGTCTTTTTTTGTTTAAGTTTTTTAGGCTGTTTTGGAATTTAGCTAATATTTCGGCTGCATGCTAGCTGTTTTAGCTAACCTAGGCTTTAATTAGGCTAATTTGGCCTTTAAACTAATATTTTAGTTGGCTATCAGCATCTTCAGCTATCATCACTAGCATCTTTTGCAGTCAAATTCAGCTTACATTTCATCTATGATGATGCTACTGTGAATATATATATAGTTTTTAGTTAGTTTAAAGCGAATGATGGTTAAGATTTGTGTTTTACATCCACTTTGTGCATGACCCGATTAGTCGACTAATCGGAAAAAATAATCGGTGATTAGTCGACTATTAAAATAATCGTTTGTGGCAGCCCTACTTTAAAAGTCAAAGGCTCAATTTTTGACTTTCTCGTAAATTTACGTGCTTTATATTGTAAATGTATTACTTTAAAAGTTGTAAATCTATGACTTTTAAAACATGTAAATTTATGAAAAAAAAATACATTTAGGAGAAATATTTCGCCTGTTTTTTATCATAAATGTTAAGAGGAGAAATCACCAAAGTTGTCTGTTTATTGGAGCTTTGCTCAAAGACAAAATACCTAAAGACCTATTTCCTGATAAGTTTCAAAATCAAAGAAATTCTGAACTTTTTGACGACTCAAACTAAAATCATTATTAGTGTAGCCCAGCTCAGACGCACGTTTGTTGGAGCGCCACTCTATTCTACCCAGAAAACCATTTGTTCCCTAACTGTCTGGCACACAAGAAACTCCAAAAGGGAGTGAACATAGAAACGTCCCCTCCTCCAAATAAAACGTCCCGTTTCAACACAAAACAACAAAAAGTGATGAAAATAGTCTGTTTTGTTAGCATAAGAACATTGAAAAAAATGCTGAAAACTGGAGCTCTTCAAATGGAAGTTTCACTCCGAGTTGAAGGAAATCTTGTCTTTAATGAAGGAAGAAATGATTGGAAGTGGACACCTGCAGGGATATTAATGATGACGATTGATGACTTCATCAATGGGACTGCAGACAGAGACCCTGTAAGCTTACCAAGGAATAAAACATCAATAAACTATAAATCAAGCAAATTTGTAAATTTACGACTTTGAATCTCGAAGTACTCCTCTGTAGTTCCTGACTGCATGGTCTGTAACTTTGGTATTTATGTTTCTTCTAAAATATGTTTTAAAATGTATGATTTTTTTTTTCTTTTTTCCAATTAGATGAAGAGAACAATCGCCATGTTGTGGTGAACTGCAGTGAGGCGCTGTTGAAGAACAACACCTACTGGCCCCTAGTTAGTGATTTTATAAACATTCTGTCACACCAAAGTGTAGCAAAAAAGTTCCTGGAGGACCACTCCCTGCTCATGCTGTGGATGAGCTTTGTCTCATTCTTCCAGGGTAAGTCTTAGACTGTCTCAGTTTGATTCTTTGAATCTACGATTTTTTGGAAGTCTCAACTATGTTAAAGGGCTAAAGTCTCATCACTCTGATCATCTATTGAGCTATTTTAAAAGGGTTTTGAAGCAGAGCGAGGAGCTTGCGACCAGCCCAGCGTATTTTTTATGTTAAAAATAAGTTCTTTTGAAATTGGATTTTTCACAAGTGCACAACAATTTTAATAGAGAAATACTCAGAAATGCAATTTTAAGATTATTTTTCTTAATGTGTGTCCATCATAATAAAAATGCCACATGAACATATTAAACACATAATTTGTATTGGAGTGGGTCTTTAATATGTTTGATATCATGTTTAGGGTAATATTATCTCAGTTTGGACTGTGGATAAACTGTTTAACTGTGATCCATTCATCTTTTAAAGTCAAATTTTCTGTTGCAGGTATGAATCTGAATAAGCGAGAGTTGAATGAACACGTGGAGTTTGAGTCTCAGACATACTATGCAGCCTTTGCAGCAGAGCTTGAGGCGTGTGCACAGCCTATGTGGGGTCTCCTAACACACTGCAAAGTCAAAGTAAGTTCTGGCTTTATGTTGATGAAACATTTTTTTAACATTTTGCAAATGTATCTCCTCTTTTTTTAAACGAACTTTTTCCTAATCTTAGGAGACGCAGGAATATACAAAAACTGTGGTTCGCTACTGTTTGGAGACCCTGCAGATCTGGTTTGATGCCATCGGCTTTATCGATGAGGTAAATTTCAGTTTTAATGATAAATTTCTGTTTCCGAAAGCTTTTATTGAACTTCTTTTGAATTTCTTATAGCCGGCTCCAAATCAAGTAACATTTCATCTCCCACTTCATCGCTATTACGCCATGTTCCTCAGTAGGGTATGTCACGTGACTTTGTCTTTATTTGTTGCACATTTTGTAACTATGTGCTCTGAAATTCACCGATTGACTGAAACAATCTTTAGGCTGTAAAATGTCAAGGCTTGGATTTGGACAGCCTTCTGCCCGATCAAGAGATGCTCATGAAGATCATGGTGCATCCACTCCAAATACAGGTACAAAAAAAATACAATTTTCATTTCTATGAAATTTTCCTGCTTGGGTATTGCTTAAAATATAGTTTTAAATGATTTACTGTGTGACTTTAGGCAAGTTTGTCTGAGATCCACAGCAACATGTGGGTCAGAAATGGTCTGCAGATCAAAGGACAGGCTATGACTTACGTCCAGTCGCACTTCTGCAACTCCATGATTGACCCGGACATTTACCTGCTCCAGGTTAGATCTGCATCATCGCACAGTGTCACTACATTACTAATAGTGTTTGTTCCAATTTCATTAAAATCTCTTCTTTTCTGCTTATTAATTCAGGTTTGCGCCTCCAGACTCGATCCCGACTACTTTATCTCAAGTGTTTTTGAGAGGTCTTGAATTCTGTTTTATCATTCAAATAGAATTAGTAATTTGAAATATTTTACCATTGCTGTTTTTTTATTTATTTATTTTTTTTAACAGATTTAAAGTGGTTGACCTCTTGACCATGGCGTCTCAGCACCAGAACGCTGTGTTGGATTCCGAGCAGGAAAGACCCATGTTGGAGGGAGCACTTACTTTTCTAGTCATCCTGACGAGCCTTCGCATCCATCTTGGTAAGCTTTATGAAACACTATTTATTACATCCACAGCTGTTATTAAAAAAATATATAAATTATTTACTGCAAGAATTAAGTTTTTTTTTTTTTCTTCAGCTGTGAGAATCCTATTTTTTAAGAATATGTTTCTATAAACAAAATTATTCCGGGCTCTGTCTTGGTTAAAGCTGGTTTTATAATATTGGGGAGAAATATAAAAGAAACTGCAGGTTTCTGACTTTTATCATGTCATTTTTATCTAGTCTTGTTCCTTTTAAACATTTAGAAAATGTTATTGGGTATCAGTTTTTGGCCTCAGGTCAAATGATATTGACTGCTTTTATTTGAAGCATTACATTGAATCTTTAATGTTTAGCTAAGAGCTGACAGTGTCAAGAAGTTCTTCTTTCCTAGAATACAAACTTTTATTACTCTATTATTGAAGAGTTTTATGTTGATTCTTTAGTTTTATTTTTGTCTATTTTGTCTTGCAGTTACTGTGAAAATAAAATCTTTGTCAGATTACTTCACTCTTTTTCCTTTTCCTTCCAGGAATGACCGATGACGAGATCCTTCGAGCTGAGATGGTGTCTCAGTTGTGCATGAATGACCGTACTCACAGTGCCCTCTTAGATCTCGTATCCTTCTATATTTTATCTGCATTAATCCTGATACTTCAGGAATCAACCGCATTCTGTTGTGACTACTTTTTTCCTTAAGAATGCTTTCCTAGATTCCTGAGAATCCTAACCCAAAGAGCGGCGTCGTGCCGGGCAGCTGTAGCTTTGAGGATATGCTGTCCGCCGTGGCGGACTTTAAAGCGCCCGTGTTTGAACCCGGAGGCTCCATGCAGCAGGGAATGTACACACCCAAAGGTAGGAGGACTTTGATTAAAAAAAAAAAAAAATCATACTCAGAGTTGTTAAGCAAATAGGCATTTATCCCTTCATGACATTTTTAAACATTCATATAAGGCACCTTATCTAAACTTCTATATCTTAAAAAATAAAGTTCATTAGTGTATTAAGTTTTTATTTTGAAATCATAAATGCATTATATTCTGATAATGGATTTTATTCTAAGGGCCAAAATCCTGTTATTTAAATAAAAATATTAACAAGGGTCTTCCTTATATAACTAGCGTTAGCAACTAATGATAAGACTATTTCAATTTGGCTCATTACAATTTGTCTTTAAGGAACCTCGTATTTGTTTCTGAATGGAAAAATAAATGTGAAAGTAGATCTCCACTTGGGGGCAGACTTGCCCCATTTAAACAGATTGTAAAAACCGGTAAGAAAATTGTAAATTCAACACTTTCTGAGGTCAAATATCATTTTTGTCTTCTTAACCAGCTGAGGTGTGGGAGAAGGAATTCGACCCCATCATGGTTGTTCTCAGAACGGTCTATCGCCGCGATGTCCAGTCAGCAATGGACAGATACTCAGCATTGTAAGTCAAACCTGCTCCCTGTCTTTCCCACAAATACATTTTCTCCATTTCAGTTCCAACTTTTTTTATTTTCACTCCTCAGCAGTGATTTTTAAATGAGGATTAAAATGTTTTCACTTTAGTTTAACCTATTTGGCTTCCTGTTCAATGACATTACTTGAAAGGTCAAGTCTATAAATTGATGCAAGTTTTTAAAGAAATGAATGTCAAGAAAATACATTTTGTTTAAATTGTAATGGAACTGAAGAAATGCTTTCTGTTAATGTACCTTTAATGTTTACTTTGATAAACCTCTTCAGAAGAGAAAAACATTGTTCATTTTCTTCAAGGTTAAAGAGATTTTAACAAAAAGAATAGTTTTGTTTAAAGGCTTCCTAGCAAAAAGCTCACATGTTAGAAACTGTGGTTTTATGACTTGATTTAGAAAAAGGTAGCAGTTGAATTTACCTCAAGTGGAAATGTTTATTTTTTATTTTTCATTCTGTCAACTCGGGTTTCTTTAACCTGGGTGAATACAGAAATACTTCAAAACCCCCTTTTTTGGACATTTTTACCTTTTTTCTGTTGGATGTCTTTACAATGTTATTCTTATCAAATATGTAAAACATTTTACTACTTTCAATTAATCTTCAAATCTGAGACAATAAAGCTTGTGCTTATCGATACACGTTTATGGCATTACAAGCTCCTTCTAGTCCCCTGAAGGTGTTCTTGTTTGTTTATTTTTTATTCAACATTTTTTACAGACAGTTTAGATTAAGGACAACCTTCTTCAACAACATAACTAAAAACTTAAAAAAAACAACATTAAATTTGCTCCTGTCTTCGAAATCTTTTTCTTCTAAATGTGATGTTATAGTTTGAAGCAGTTCGGCATTCACACCGGAAACCCATGGCCACCCTACAAGGAGAGGACCCCTCTGCATCCATGTTACAAAGGTCTAACCCGCCTGCTGCACTGCAAGACGCTGCACATTGTGATCTTCACTCTTCTCTACAAGGTGAGACTTTTAAAATCTGCCCATGCCAGTTAATGTCTAATTTATTTGTAATCCTGTTCATTTACCATCAAATGGCAAGTATAATGTTGAGCACAACGATCAGGAGGATATTTTATTAGTTTCCTGTCAGTATGTGTGCTGATTTTATATACATAGATATTTTCAAATTGTTTTATTTTGCTATTATTTCCACGTATCTCTCAAGAACAACAGTCATCAGGTTTATGTTGGTATCATTTGGGAGGCTATAACAAAGCAGCATAACTAATTGTCTGTAAATAGCAGATCAGCATAAATTTTTCCTCCTATAATTGTTTTGCTCTTTTTAAAAGTTTGATCTTTTTTTATTTAGATTTGGATGGATCATCAGAACATGTCTGAGCATGTTCTTTGCATGGTGCTCTACCTGATCGAGCTTGGCTTGGACAACCAGGTTCAAGACAACAAAGAAGATGAAGTAAGTTTTCCTGAAGTGCAGATGTCATCCTGTGATCTATGCAGAAAAGCAGATCCAAAGCAGGATGTTATTACCTCCATGATTCACCCACTGCATCATTTTACAAATTAATTCTTTAAAAATCAAACATATTTTGTGTTTAATTCTTTCTCTAAAAGTTGGTGTATCCACAATGAACATTACAGACCCCTTTCATCATTTTAAGTGGGACAAATAAGTGGCAAATACTTTTTTGTATCCTTGTGTCTTCTTCTAAGTCCTACCACACCTTATTCCTGCAGGAGCCTTGCATTGAGGAGCACTGCCACGACAGCTGGTTCCCGGGAACCAACCTCATCTCCAACCTGCACCATGTTATAAACTTTGTGAGAGTTCGAGTTCCTGAGACGGCCCCTGAAGTGAAGAGGGAGCCTCCTCCCAGCACCAGCACTGAAGCTGCGTCTTATGGCCAAGTGAGTGCGAGTCGTGTGGCGTCTGTTCTTTTTCATCAACAGTCAGTATCAGATTGTGCATTAAATTGTTGGTGCACAGTAAATATTCAGTAGTGATTATGGCCACTTTATGGTAACCCATTGTAGTATATGTGCATTTGGTGGATTATATTAGTATTCGAATTATCAGATACATTTGCTGTTAAAGTTTTAAGTAATTACCTTTTGTTTACTTAATGCATACTAATGGAATTGACTTCCAATTTTTAGCATTTGTATTTAAAAGAAATGCAATTAATTCAGCTGAAAAGAGGAAAACGGAAATGCATTCTTAGCACTATATTGGTGCTTTTTAATGCCAAAGGGTGGCTACAGCGACTCTGTCCGAACCGTCCGATTCTATTTTTCTATGGACCTGCAACAGATGGGAGCTTCCAAGAGGTTTGGTACTGTTTAATGGGTCCATTTTACAATGGAAACACTCAAAATACCAGACTGGATCGCTCAGTGGAAACTAGGCCAAACTGAGCCCTCTTTTGATCATCTTACATTTTCACCGGGTGGTTTAATTTATCAAAGGAAAATTACAAAAGAAATCTGGTTTTCTATGGGGTGGTGAACTGAATCTTCTTGATAGCTGAAAGTTGCTTCATTGTTGTGAAATGACTTTCCTGTTTCTTGCTTTGTGGCCTTCACAGGTTGTTCTTTCCTGTGTGATCCTGTCACA
Source organism: Oryzias melastigma (assembly GCF_002922805.2). NCBI lineage: Eukaryota > Metazoa > Chordata > Actinopteri > Beloniformes > Adrianichthyidae > Oryzias > Oryzias melastigma. Next base: position 18,647,225 of record NC_050532.1, read on the forward strand.
AGTTTATTGTGTTAAATGAAATGCAGAAAAGTCATTTAAGACCCACTCCAGTCGTCTTTTGACCTATTTCAAAATTGCTATGGGCAGTCTTTTAATTATGAATATGCTGTTTTTAGCCAAAAAAAGATAACAGTTGTTTTTTTAGAACAGAGTTTCTGCAGAGTGGCAGTAGTTCTTTAAAATTTACCTCTGAGTTGTACGTGGGATTATTGATAAAGCGCAACCTCTTCCTCTCCCCATTGAGGAGCGGAGCAGGGATCTTGTGGCCCACCCAGGATATTTTTTTTTACATCACAAATAAGCTCTTTTTAAAATTGCGTTTTTTATTTGCTCCTGATTCACAACTATTCGAAAAAACTAACACTCAGAAATTGAGTTTTATGATCTTAGAGATTTATTTTTTTTTAATGCATGTCCTCCATTATGAGAAAAATGCCACAAGAACACGTTATAAACACCAAATTAATTTTGTGGGAGATGGTCGTTAAACTGTTCTGTAATTTACAAGCTGGAACATTTTGTGACTTCAGCAACAAAATAGTTTTTTTTTTTTGATCAGGCTTAATATTTAGTTTTTTTTCCCCAATTCAGTCTCTTTCATTGTTAATATTTCCTTTCATTATATTTTACTCTGACAGAACTCCAGGCGTCTTTCAGGAAATTGGAGAGAGGTAGCTGTCTGCACCCATTTCTGTTGAAGTCTAATGACTTTATTTATCATAACTGCTACATTTGTCTTGTTTTTTTTGTTTTTAGATCTATGAAAGAGTTTTTCTGCATGTGTTTGTGCATCTCAGAGAAGGTCTGCCTTGGTGTTTTATAGCATATGTACATTGCTATGCTTCAGCAGTTCCCCTCCCTGTTGACTGCTGAAACTAATTATGTGTGAAATGCAGGTTTGGGGTAAATGCTTTTTAACCACATGTCAAAATGATTGATGTTGCCCCGACTTGGCTGTGTGATGCATGTTTATTTAACGGCGCAGCTCAGGTCCTTCTTTGTCAGGTCGGGTCGCAGCGGTCCTTCAGATGGCGCCCGCGCTTTAATGGGACCGTTGATTTTTCTCTCAATTTTCTACAGCAATATGTTTGCTATAAGATCAGCAGAAGTGAAATGTCAGCTGAAATGTTTTAATGGAGATTCGATTCAGACTTCTGTGTGGATTGCTCTTGTTTGAAAATGGTAATTAGAAATGTCCCTGATTGATTTAAATTCATTTATATTCACAAATTGATTTTTTCAAATAAGAATCATATTCTATGTTGATAACAAATGTTCTTCTTAGCAGGCTTTTGTGTTTTCTAAATGTGTCAGTTTTTGATGTTTCATTCTTTTGAAGATATTTATTTCTGGATTTTTCCTTTTTCCAGAGTCAAGCGAAAAACTGCCAACACCTCTTCATCACATTATTCATTCTTTTGTTGTGTTTTTTCTTCATTTTCAGAACCTGCGAGAAGCTCAGGTATTCAGCCTTGTGGCAGAGCGCAGGAGAAAGTTTCAGGAGATAATAAACCGCAGCAACACTGAAGCCGCTCAGGTTGTGAGGCCTAAAAGCTCGTCTACGCGTTGGGTTCCGCCAGGCACGCCCCCCCAGCTGGTAACCGAAATCCTGGAGATCCGAGAAAGCATGCTGTCCCTCCTCATCAAGCTGCACCAGAAGATGTCGTCCAAGCAAAACTCCCTGTCAGCATCCTGGCTCGACGACGCGGACATGGGCCGCCTCGCTCACGGAGACGGCATTACCGCAATTGAGCGCATCCTCAGCAAAGCGGCCACACGCAGCTGCCAAATCAAACGCAGCATTCAGGACATTTGTGGGAAGCTGTTCCCTCCAGTGCTGCCCAAAAAAAGCAGTCCCACCGACAAGAAAACCATGGATAAAGAAGAAAGGTAACCGCATCCCCCAAATCAAAGCTTTTAGCATATTGATATACCTTTTGATTTTTATTTTAGAATATTTTTTCTCATGAAGCAACTGTTGGAACATTTCCAACTGAATGATTTTGATTTTTTTTTAACTTCCCCTACAGTTGTCAGATGTCATCATTTTGAAGCAGATTTTCTCTCAACATTAGATCTTGTGGACCAATTTTGATCATTCTAATCTCATTCATAAACAATGAGTCATTGTTTATCTTAATACAAAGATGTCAAACATTTTGGTTTTTATCTAACTCTGTCTTGGGTTTTTTGAAGAAACTGCTAGACATTAGCTCTCTGGAGACTTAAAAGATTTCCCATTTTCTTTCAGACGTCAGAGGGCAAGAGAACGGCAAAAGAAACTTCTTGCCGAGTTTGCATCACGCCAGAAGAGCTTCATGGAAACGGCCATGGATGTTGGTAGGTAAACGGCGACGGTTTAGGGTCCAAAACCGAAAATACAATCAGTAATTTCCTGAAAGTTCTGAAGATTTTGCTGAAAAACTTTCAAAACAAACCAGTTTGGAATCTCTGGAGTTTGAATTCTGCTCAGCAATAATAGAATTTTAGTAGCAGCAGTAATTATTACATTTTATGTGTTTGTCTTTGCTGCACATAACAGTCAGTACAGTTCCTCCGTGGTATCAAAGGGCCTTTTAGTGGAAATCAAGTGGGGGCTGATCCTGTGGGAATGTGTTGATGCCTGCTGGCAGTAGTCGGGGCACATAAGATCAAAGCTCTAATAGTGGGCTGAACTTCCTGGGACCACCCTGACACGGCATGGTTAACAAAAGAACGACTGCTTCACTCAGCAGGACTTTTCTAGTGAGACTGCAGCAATGTCTGAATGCTCACTTCCTGCTGTGCTCAAGTGAGATAAAGAACAGTAGTTGCGAGGGTTGTCTAACAATAAAATCTGCATTGTGGAGTGTTTTTATTTAAAACATAGGGTGAAAACTTGATTCTGATTGGCTGCTGGGTGTGGGTTAAAAAGTGATAATCCACATTAATAATACACACCTAAAAAGAAGTTCTGGTCACATAGTCCGAATGTTCTGTAATCACTGCAGGCTTCTTTAAAACAAACTTTTTCTTCATCACCTGGATAGAACAAGCAACTCTCTCTCTGAACTGATGCTTTATTTAACCTATCGTGATGATCACTTATGCATCGCTTTCCTTTGCTGCTGCAGTCGAGGTCGGTGTCGACTCCGCAGCACGACAGCGTGTCGCACCACATATCAAATAGTCTGCCTTTTGTGAAAAAACAATCCTAACCGAAAAAATAACAAGAATAAAGCACTAAAAAAATCTATTGAATATATATTTCTGTTGTAAGTGACCATGGCATAAGCGAGATAATACCTATTTAAGTGCACATTATCAGAAATTGAAGCACTTTGCGGAAGCAGCTTTCTCCCGCTTTATGTTGGACGGTTCAGGCTTCCACGGAGTGCGTTAATTTCTGATAATGCACACTTTGTTGAGAATTATCGCTTACTTAAATCATGAGGAATTTTAGAAACAGGATGAAAAGCGGATTTGATAACAAACATGAAATAACAAATCATATTGTGGATTTTTTTTCTCTCATCAAGATAAAAATATTTAACACTTCCTTAAAAACCCAAGTGATTAACAAACTGATGAGCTTGACGCCAACTGTTATGACATTTTTACCTTCAACAAAATTAGAAATTCACTGTGATGCCCAATGAAACACCAATAACAACAGTAATCTTAACACTAAAGGTTTCGTCTTTCTCTGGTTGTAATGACATTACTTGAACCCTTTGAAATCCATTACTGCAATTCCAGTTTACCACCTTTTTTATTTTTGCATAATCGAAGGACTTAATCTCCAATCACATCTCAACTTTACTTTCATAAAAATGCTGCAGTATTGTTTTTTTGTGTTGTGTGTGTTAAGACGTTGTGTTTGAATGGCCTAAGGCAAAAGCTGGCACACTGACATTTAATGCAGTTTTCATTTCCACAGGAACATGAGGGACCTCTCCTGAGTACTTGCCTCTTAAAACGGCAATAAATCAATTTTGAACACAGCTTGACTTTTCTTCACATTGTTTACTGCTCACATCGAATGCTGTCTTTAACATTTAAATCTCATTTTGCAACAGCATTAATTTAATGTTGATGGACATAGTTGTATGTACAAGAAGTTTTATCGACACCAAAAGTTAGAACCAAAAATTACTCGACTTCAATAGGTTTATGCTCAAGCCACCTCCATGTAGTATTGTTTTTAAATAGGTTGCTGACGTGTCTAATTTGCTTGAATATAAAGCATTTTAATTGAGATTGTATACATATTTTGCAGAGTTTCTAGTTTTACATGCAAAGACCTTTAAGTTTTCTAAGCTTCTACTGTCAAAAAGGCTTAATTAATCCTCACTGAGCAAAAGAAATGTAGAATAAAAAGTTTGAACACTTTTTAATTGTTTAATCACTTCTTTGTTTTGTGTCAGAATCTCCAGAAACCGAGGCAGCAATGGATTTAGGATCATCTGAAGTGATGGAGTCTGAGACGCACTACGACTGTGTAATCTGTGGTCAGAGTGGACCCTCCACTGAAGATCGGCCAACTGGCCTCGTGGTTCTTCTGCAGGCAACCTCTGGTATCCGTTTTCTTCCTTATTTTCCTCTCAATTACTTAGCCTTTTCTGTTATTTCATCCAAAACGTATAAGTCCAAAAACGCTGATTTTGCATGAGCTAGGCCGTTTAATACGTATTCCTTTTAAGAAGTCAAAGTTAATTTTGTACCTAAATATTTTTATTTTTAATGGAGATAAAAACAATATCATGTTTAATTTTGTTTTCAGTGCTTGGGCATCGCTGCAAAAGTAAAGAGGCCAAGAATCTACCGACGAGCGATGAAGAGCACATTTACTCTGCAGACACGTGTGGAGTGGCTCATGATGTCAGGCTAACACTCATGCAGCAGTTCTTCAAAGATGTGAGCAGTCTCTTCAAACATAGTCACTTGCACCTCTAATATTTTCATTTTTTACACACAATTTTTGTATGGCAGCCATTCAAGTTTGCATTTTAGTTAGTAAGTAAATTAAGAACCTTTATATACAACCTATATATAACCTTTATATTTATCATATATAGTCGTGTATCTCTTTCAAGAATTTATTTAATGTATATATTTGACACATTTTATTTACATTCTATTTAAATGCACAAACTTTGTGTTTACACTTGTGTTGTCTTGTCAAATTTGTAGAGTTCTTGTCTTCAGTCGGTGTCGATAGGATGGGATGGAGGAGTTTACGTCCAGACCTGTGGTCACACTCTGCATATAGATTGCCATAAGTCATATATGGAATCTTTAAGGGTGAGAGAAAGTTAGACTTTATGAAATGGTTGTCTGAATCAGGGGTGTCAAACTCATTCGCACAAGGGGCCAATCTCCAAAGCCTACCTTAGACCGTGGGCCGAACAGGATAAACATTTATTAAACTTACAAAAACACTTTTTTTAAACATCGAAGTGCTGATAGCTGAAGATACTGAAATTTATAGCTAAAAACGTTGAATATATGTGAATGCAGTATCCAATTCTATTATTTAATTATAATATTAAAATGTAATAGAGTTGTTATCTGTTCATTGCAGCAGAATATTTTTATTTTCCTGTAAATTTGTAAGTCTATATTGACAGGGTTGAAATAACTTCCGCTTTATTTTCCATTTTCAGAACGACCAGGTCCTTCAGGGTTTCTCTGTTGACAAGGGTGAATTCACATGTCCGCTCTGCCGACAGTTTGCTAATAGCGTCCTTCCCTGTCGCCCTGGGCGGGCCACAGATGCCGGTTCATGGCACACGCCCACAAACAAGAAGACTACCGCGCTTGTCAAGGAGGTTGATGACCTTCAGGAGAGGCTTGCCCTTTTCCCAGTAAGTTTTTCCGTAAGGCTAAAGCTATAGTTTGGAGTGCTGAATTTGATCTGCTGGATTACTATAGCTTCACTGTTGTAACTGCAGTAAGGGTGCATATTAGCAGGAAAAATTTACCTTAGTTCACAGATTCAGTTGTTCATTATATTAAGGTTTTATTAGTTGTTTTCATATTTCTTGTCTTATTTTTTGGAATTTTAATTCACCTCATTTAAAGTGTTGATTAAATTGAAGGTTTTTCTGAAAGAATCACTGATTATCTTCTTTAGTTTTGATTCTTGTCCCAAATAAAAGTTGGATTAAAAAAAAAATATTTAACAAAGTCCCTTCCTTAGTCTTTTAAAGAATATGTAACTTAATTCTCCTCTTGTTTTCTAAGACGGAGTCCAATTTAAGTAAAGAGATGGAGCTGGTGATCAAAGACATAAAGAACACCACCCAGAAAAAATACATGGACTATGGCAAGAACCCCGGCTCCCCAGACAACGATTTCCTCTTCATGTACTCAGTAGCAAGGTAAGATCAGAGTCCTCCTAGTACATAACATCCAAAATCTTTATTTTCTCCAATATAAAGAGGTTTTTCTTTAATTTTTTAATTTTTTGTTATAATACCGATTTCTATCAAAACTCATGTTTGCATGTTGTCTTATTTTGATGAATCAACAAAACCACAAAATACTGGATAACTGGAGTAAGCAAACAATTGCAAACTGATTATCAAAATACTATCTGATCTTCATTTGAAGCAATTATCTGATTTATTACAGAAATATGTATGTAATAATTTTTTAACTCTCCTTAAAAAAAACCCAATTGCCTGTTAATTATAAACACAATAAACTCATCTATGTAGGAACCTTTAAGGTCTCAGAAAATATTTTTTAGCTATATTGTGCACAAAAGATGCAAAACAACATATAACTAAATGTAATTGAAACAAAATACAAAAATCCTGCTTAATCTAATTTACTTCTGTTTCTCTCATGCTGATGTCCAGTGCGATTCAACATGTTTGGAGAAAAAGACGAATCATATCCTTAAAGTAAAATCCATGTGAATGCTTCATGTGGTAAATTGACACTCTTTTTAAACTGAGATCACCTGCTGATTTCAAGTAAAAAAAATAGCAAATAAAGTTAAAGACAAAATGATGTTTGTTTGTGAACTTGGAGCAGCTCTGAAACGACCTTCTGCCGTCACCACAAGTTTGCTGACTCCACAGTTCTCCAATTCAGAAAAACTCTTCCTTACAAGTACCATAACCTTCCGGACCCTTGGCCTGCCCACTGCTGTCGTTCCCTCTGCCCCCCAACCTTCTGCGGAAAGCTTCCTTAAAGAGTTTCTGGGTGCCTGTTGGCTTTCTGAAGTTCAATGAACAGTGCAAATTGCTGGAAGAGTGGAAATTCTTCTGTCACCGAGGTGCTCTTATCAGCAAAAGCCAGATGGAGCTTCTCTGTGGCTGCATTATCTATGTGAAATTGGTTTTTCTCCCAGGAAACTCAAGGATTTGTGCCCCCCCCCTTCCCGGTGGTGGAACAAAGCAGACCCTGATCAGTCTTATTTTAGCTGGAGCTATCTATTTCACCATCAATCTACTTCCTTTCTTTTCTCCTTGTGTTTAAATTACAGAAATAAAAAATCACTTGTGATAGCTGAAGTTGAGTAGGTCGAGCATCCTTCTGCAAATCAGTGGGTTGGGGGTTCAAATCCCAGGCTTGACAGTCACTTGGAAAGACACTTAACCCCATGTTGCCTTGAACTTTTTTAAACTTTTATTTCCTTTAGGATGAAAACTTTTCTACTGTATAAAATACAGTATATCCTTAGCTGTGCCTCGTGTGCTTTTTTATTTTTATCTTTATTTAAAAGTAACCAATAAGGATAAAACACACTTAAAATATAATATCTATTAGTAAAGTTTCCTAAAACTTGTCATGACGGGACTGGTCTTTTGGGGTTTTAAATGTGCATCACCTGAAAAGTTTACCTTGTGAATGTCTTGCCTGCTAATGCTTGTGTCTGTTACCCCAGAACCAATCTGGAGCTGGAACTGGTGCATCGGGGTGGAAACCTGTGCTCCGGAGGAGCCAGTGCAGCAGCCAAGCGCTCCTGTTTGAGTGAGTGGTGATAACTTTCCTCCTTCCTTTGGCAAAAATAAGTCAATGCCAGCATAGATGTCTAATCCGCAGACAAGTGACCACATCCTTTTTTATATAAATCTATTGATCATCAGTCAGTATGATGGATAAATATTTTATGGGTTTTTAACCGCTTTGCTCAACGTATTTGGTCTTTAAAATGACGATCAATAAATATTTTTGCTAATAACTCACGTTTTTCATCTGTGGTAAACTGAGCAGTATGTAATTTAATCCAATATTTTATGTTACAGCTGAATAGCTGTGACAAATAAAAACAAATAAATAAAAATGAGTTGATTAGCCCTTAGAGGAAATGATGGATGCCGTCCCACATGAGTTGTTGGGAGCAATTACGGTAAATGAAATATAAAAAGTGTGATTTCAGATGAAATTCTATAAGGAGAAGCTCTGCAATGACGTACCTGAAGATACTGATGGGGAGTTTTGAATAGTCTGCTTTGCAGGCGGTGCTTCAGTTCCAATTTATTTAATTGTTCTGTCATCATATTGGCTGCTACTGTAAAAATCCACGACATCCTTGAGTGGCTCAAAGGAGATTTTTCACTGGAGGCTTGCCATGATTGAGCTACATTAATCGTGTAGTCATGCCGGCAGCCACATTTACTCAGTTGCAGTATATTAGTGTTCATTCTGTGGGAAATTGATTCTAAGGAAAGGGCAAACATTGGTAACTGAAGCCCCACGAGGCTTCTAAGCCTGTTTCCCTTAAGGCTTTCTGCACACTGAGCTGCTGAGGTTTCAGTTGACTACAGAAACAAAAACCGTTTTTTAATTCTTTTGGAATGAGCTGAATCAAATCCAAGGAGTCCAACCTTCAACCAGCTACGTCTTTTTAACTTCCAACGGTAGAAATAATCTTGAGAATTTATAAAAGTACATTAAAAGTAAATATATTGTCCAAATTAAGCAGTTTGAGGCTTTTTTAGTTTGACCCTTTTATTGTATTTTTATATATTAATATTTTTTCATCTTTTAGATATTCACAGTAATAGTGCCTGTGCAATAAATAAAGATATAAAAAAAGGAATCAAAATGACCAATCTTATTGTATTTTATTCAAATGTGCTAATAGGAAGTAATTCCATAAAACAGTTTTAGTTTTAGACCTGGCTGGTCTTTGTGAACCCTTTTGGCTGCTTGCAAGTGACACAGCTGCCTTCACCCGTAATTATTCTCCACCTTAGTGCCTTATAACAACCTTTTTATGTGGTTCATTGATGAGTAACAATAGACAAACAAACCGTTGAAACTTGTCTTGACAAAACCTTATTGATACTCTCCATATGTAGATTAGTTATACATTTTAGGCTATAAAATGACATCAAAAGTCATTTCCTCTGCTTAATGACCGACGAAATGAAGACAAATTCAGGCAGACTGACACTTCTTTTTGTTTACTTTTCACCTCTGGGGGGCAGTGTTGCTCCAAGTATTGCAACAACTCACAAGTGAAAAAAGTATGGATGACATGCACCACTTTGCTGCATTACAGCTCACATAAAGTGTGAAATATTGTTAATTTTACTGTCAGAAATAGAAAAAAAAGAATCTGAGCCATTGCATAACAGTTAAATTATAATTAATACTACTGCAGCGTCTGTGCTTTCCATACCAAACTTAATGAAGTATTCATTTTTATTCCTAAAACAAGAGTTCAGTAATTTGATTTCTGTCAAGTATGAAAGGTCGCTACCCATCAATTTAAAAAAAATCTAGGTTTCAGCTTCTTTTACAGAGTGGTTCTGTGCTATGAGGAACATCCATGGGCTGCTCTGGTTTATCCGAGTCAAACAGTCACTTTTGATACTATTTTAGTTTTCTGCTGTGATAAAGGTTGCTAAAGAAAATCATTTTTCTTATCTCTTTCAGGTATTTGAAGGGTAACCATGTTTTATCTCTTTGCCTTTTTCAGATCAGCTGTTTCATGTCTTGGCTATGCACATGCGTCTGTACAGTATCGATTCAGCTTACAACCCGTGGACAAGGTTGACTCAGATTGCACAAAATAAAGAAGAAGAGTGAGTACCTTTCAGTCTTTAAGACCCATTCTGAAGAAAATCAGTGTTTTTGGTGTTTTTTTTGTTTTTTTTTAAACATGTTCTGGTAGCATTTTCTCATGACAGAGGACTTAGGACATGTATGTAAAATAAATTAATCTTAAAATTGCACCAAAATTGTAGTCCTGCCCACAACATAGAGGCAAACTACTAATGAGCTACTGCGCTCTGCAGAAACTATGTCCAAGAAAACAACACGTTTAATTTTTTTTTTTTTGCTAAAAACAGCTTAATCTTACAGAAAATACCACTGCAAATGCTTTCACATTAAATCAAAAGATGATTAGAGTGGGACTTAAACTATTCACAATAACTGTAAATCCATATTTACCCCCATGCAGCATTCAATATTTCTTAAACGAACAATCAGAGTGCCACTCTTTCCTCCTTTAAACTCTTCCATTTCCTCCTCTTGCCCCTAACTGCCTTTTCTCCACACAAAGAGGAGCTAAAAACAGGAAAAAAAAAGAGACTGAGCATTGTTTCCATAGATACCAATAATTGCTGCATCGGGGAAATTACTGGGCGCTCCACAGAGAGAAACAACCCTGTCAGGTTCACTGTATTCCACCAGCACAGCTTTTTAGCTTCCAAATATCCACCTATGTTAAACACGATCTTGTGTTAAAGGGGAAAACACTTTGTTTTAGTTTATTGTAATTAAATAAACTAGCTTTTTAAAGGATTTATTTGGCCAAAATGTTCAACTGGATCCATTGAAAAGCTTCCCTCACTTATTACCGGACTCATTCGCCGCTCAGAAAACGTCATGATGTCAGCTGAAGGCAGTCGGCTGATAGTCAAGTCATCCAGAAAGAGGGAGGATAAAGGAAAAAGGTGGAACATTTTCACATAAATACCTATTTTGCTTATACCTTATAGTAAATATTATTATGATTTGTAATTTCAAATTAAGAATCCAATTCAGAGAGCAAATGTAATTTATGTACACGGCTGAAAGCTCTGTCCTTTAAGGTTTCTTTTTAGGGCACGGGAGAATTAAGTGGTGAGTGGTTCGGTAATGGAAGGTATTATTCTTTAAGTGCAGTTCCCCTTGTTCAGAAAACCCGAAGCCTTTCAAGAGCAGAGTGGAGGCTAGGACACTAATTGTCAACAGAACAAAAGACGCGTAAATGGAGAAGGTACATAATCTGAGTGTGTATCCAGAGATGCATTAAGACTGAAAGATAATACAGGGAGTGTTTTTGCTTCTGTAGTTTTTATAATGTGAACATGTTTGTTAAATTAAAAATGCAAAACCCATTTTCAAAGGCTTTTCAATCAGTTGGAAATATGCTACAAGCCTAAAAACAAGTGGAGTTTATGGCTTTTTGTTATACAAAAATGCATCTTTTACCCTCATGTCTCAACCTCACATGATGTGAACAGAAGTGATCTAACTGTGACTTCCTTAAGATTTAATTTTTGTCTTGTGCTTCAAGGAACAAAACAAACTGAAACCATTGCAGACGTTTTATCAAATATTTATTTAGCATTTAAATCCTGGAGAATACCAGCGCTTCCTCTGGTCTTACATCAGGTCTACATTTGAAATGTTTCAAATCAATAGCATTTCCTATAGTTTTATTTATAGGCCTCCTCTTTATTACCATGAGTTTTGCTGCCTATTTTAATATGTTGATATGTTTCTTAATTAAAAACAGTGCTAAATAATTGTTTACATGTTGTCTTACAGTTTTGAGCTCAAATGTTTTTTTAATTATTTTACTTGCACCCTAAACCCTAAAATGATATTTAGTTGACCTAAAACCAGATTATTAGACTGTTTTTGAAAAAGTAAGCAAAAGTATGCAAGTACAAAGTAAGTAAGGTTTTTGTGTAATAAAGCTAAAATATTATCACAGATAGCTGTAAGGTGCTTGTCAGTGGTTATGGATTCTGATCATTTTTTGAACAATTTTAAAAGCGTTCCAGTGGTCTTTTAATCTATGATTATGCCAAGGTAAAAAAAACTTGTCGTTTTCTGGAACGTAGTTACTGCAGAGCGGCAGACGTTCATGAGAAATCTGCCTCTTGGTGCAGAGCACAGATGAACCGTGACTATTGATCTGTATGGATCACGGCTGAAACATGATCCGTCACAGTTCAGCACACGCGTGTATCATGGATTCTCCACCCCCAAGCCCCCAACATGTATCATTTAAAAGAATTGTGGGTTTATAGCGTCCACTATTTTTTTTTTCCGTGGTGCAATACCCCATAATGCACTTGTGTTTATCCTTTTGTTGGCATCTTGAGTATTTTCTTAATTTTAAAGATGTTATTTTGTTTGATTTTTAAAAATAGATCTATATGTCTGAGTTTTGAAGTACCTTTGATATATTTTTTTACTAGATGTATAAGTTAATAAAAAAAATAAAATTGCAAGCTTTAATCTTGTTATTTTGTTCCTCTTTTTTTCTTTTTTACTGATTTGAAAATGATCTGAAGTGTGAGTTTTATGTTCCCCTGAACCTAGCATTAGCTGTACAATTAAAAATGGCGTGGAATATTGGAGCTGTACTGTTTTTGCACCAGACAAACAAAGACGTGAATGGATCTAGACGTCTACAAGCAAATTCATCAAAATGTAGTGGGGAGCTTGTGGCCCGCCCAGCATACTTTCTACATCTCAATTAAAGTCTTTTTCAAAATATTTTTTGTTTCCTAACAAGTTGAATAAAGAAATACTCAGACATACTCTTAAGCTTAATTTCCTTTCTGTATGTCCTTCATCATCAGAAAAATGCTATAAGAACATGTTAAAAACACCTTTTATATAGTGTCCTAAAATTAACGATGAGATTTAAATGTTTTATACGAAATGCCTCCAAAAATCCAGAGAAAACAAACAATTTTGTGTTCTTCTTGCAGTGGCTTTGAGGAAGAACGGCCTGAGGTCCCAATGCTGTTTCGAGACCCTCCGTCCCTTCTCATCATCTTTATTCTAACTATGGCGCAGCCTCTGCGTAAAGGTACGGTTTCATTGCCAGGACCCCAGAGTATGACGAGAACATCGCAGGAGCTGCTGAATCTATTATAGAGACATATGTTTTCAAAATATCAAAGGAACTGATTTTTTTTTTTTTTTTTTTTTAGTGAAGGTATACTGTAAATGAGCAAAACTGCAAGTAGTTAAAATTTATTTAAAGTGATAATCTGGTTTGTCTTCTTCCTTACTCTGTAAAATTCGGCGAATCTGTTTATTTATCACAGTTTACATTTTTTCCTCCTCTCCCTCTATGAAGAGCACTTTACCTGCGTTGTCAAGATGCTGTACAACCTGCAGTTCACCCAAGCTTTGGCTGCACTGTCGACTAAGTTGAGCTCTGAGGAAAGGCAGGCTTGGGTCACGTCTGGAGCACTTGTAAAGGTACAAATAACCATCTTTGTTTACTGTAGTCTGGATGAAATAATGATGCATAGCTGATTTAAAAAATTAAAAAAAATCTTATTTTTAATGGCTTCTATCTGTATTTTTGTTGTAAAATCTCCATACAAGAGCGCTCTGAAAGAATTCTGTTGCTGTTGAGTTATGGGTAACCAAATTTAATTGATGTGGTTTCCACCCTGAGTAGCATCACTCTTCATTATCTGGAGATGGGGGTTTTACTGGAGTGTGCTACATTAATTTGTCTTAAGTCTGTTAAGATTATATTAGCGAGTGGCTGGCTGGAACGCTGAAAAACAAAAAGCAGAGACATTAAAGGATTTCCGGCAGTAATGGATGTGTAAATTAGTATCTTTCTGCTACATTGACATGTACATTAGTGCCCACAAACTGCTCTTAATATAGATTTTAAACCCAATAGGAGTGGCATTTCTGCTTGGTTGAAAGCAAAACAATCTGGAGGAAGGAGCGAGAAGATTCATCGGTTTGAAAAAGCTTAAATTTGTGACGCCAAAGTCTCTCCTCTCTGCTACAATTCTAAATCCACCACTTGTAGACAGAGAGATCCATTAACGTCTTCATTTTCCTCGTCTGAGCTGCCATCTCTGTTAGGAGTTTACACTGGGCTTAAGGGGTATTTAGTGTTATTATTAGTGTTATAACGGGTTTGCATTTATGTTGAAGTATGGAGTATAGATGTTCTAAACACAATTTCGTTGTTCTTCTGCATTATTAAAAGACAATAAATAAAAATGTTAAAAATATAGTTAAGGTTTGACTTTAAGAAGTGTGGAAACTCTCAGGGAAAGCATTGGATCTTGTCAGACAGTTGAACAAGATAGTAAATGTAAAGCCTTCAGCTGTGAATTCATTAAGTCCATTCAGCGACTCAAAGCCGCTGTGGCCTTCAGTCTGTGAAAGACGACACGGAACAAGTGTCCTACAAGGATCACTGATTGATGCTCTGGTTAAAAAGCCATTGCCCATAAACCTTTCAACATTGTTTATTTGTTTGGGAAGTAAAATGTTTCTCTTCTTTGTATTTCGTCTGCATCATTTAGTTGTTTTTTTTTTTCTTTTAGAGCACTGCAAATTCTGAAAAGTCCTGTGAAGTTCTGCTCGGTCACATTATTGGTGAGCTCTCAAAGGAAACCCGCATCTACAGCGACAACCCCGAGGAAACGGCAATGGTGAGACGACACCACAGTAACTGCTCATCACTGGACTCATCTGGCAGCTGCTTTCCTTCTATAAATTACTCTATAACTGGAGGAAAAAAACGGTTGAATTTCCCCACCGGTCGCCACGTTAGGGATACATCTCTCTTTTATCAGCAAGCTGTTAACTGGTTATTGATCAGGCATTTGTGCCGTTTCCCTCCACAGCTGAGCTCCAGTGTGTGGTCCCCACAGTCCGTGGAGGTCAGCCTTCAGCAGTTCTGCCTGCCCTTTCTGCGCCTCTCCTGCCTTCTGCAGCACCACCTTTATGGAGACAGCCTGACTGGCTGCCTGGTACGTCTCAGCATAAATGTCTGATTAGCTCTCAACCCAAATGTGCTCCGTTGTAGTTTAAATCATTTGTAGGAAGTAATTTAGACTACTCAGAGTGATCTCACTGCTTCTTTGCTTATCTTTAATTAGGAGGAAGAGGAGTTCTCATCTTTGGCTGTGTGCCTGGGGCTTCTACCTTCAGCCCCTCAGCCTTCCAACACCATGCACAGTGCCTCATGTCTGGAGTGGCCCGTCAGCGCCTTTGACTTGGTGTCACAGTGGTGTGCTGAGGTCACGGGGCTCTCACAAATGCAAGCTGAGCAAACACTGGTATACATGCTGTTCATAAGCTTTCATTTGTCACTTTAAGGGTCTGTTAGGCCTGAAGTGCAAATCACATCAACAAATCGCAAAAAACACGTTCAAGATCATCAGATAAATTTAAAAAAAGCAAAATGAATAGTAAAAATGTTTTGGATGATATTGAAAAAAGTGAATAAACTTTATCATCCAATCCCGTAACATCTACCTTTTCCAGTTTCTTGTTTTGTTACATTTTTTAATGGAAATTAAGAAAATGTTTAGTGTTCTGTTTTTTGTTAAATTTTTTATGGAATTTTTGTTTCGATTTCTAAAATGTTGGGATTATTTGTTTTGCTTTTAAAAAAAAATATTTTTGCGTTGAGTTATTTGTTGAGGTGATTTGTCCTTCAGGGCCACCGTACACTCTCCATCGTTGTCACGTTCCTCTAGTTTTGTGAAGTCTCCATCAGACTTTCTTTTCCTTTGCAGACCTTGCTTGTTCAAGATCCTCAGTGGGCAGCCCCTCGCCTTCTCCAGCTACCCGACAACTATAATATCATCTTCCAGTACTATCACAGAAAAGCTTGTACTGTCTGCAAAAAGGTGCCAAAAGACCCCGCACTCTGCCTTGTTTGTGGCGCCTTCGTCTGTCTCAAGGGCGTGTGCTGCAAGCAGCAGGGTATCTGTGAATGTGTTTTGGTAAGTTTCCATGCGTCCTCATAGTTTTAATGAAGTTTTAAATTCACACTCCAGCAATATATTTTTATATTGTAAAATTGTTCCTGGTGGTCTTTTGATGATGATTATGCAGTTTTTAGCCTTATTTTCTGCAGAGCTGTAGGAGCTCATTAGAAATTTGCCTCTGAGTTGTGGGCGGGTCTGTTGGCGCATAAGTTAGCAGCTAATTTCTCTGCCTTTCCTTTGCTTATAGCACCTCACATGCCCAAGCTAACATTAGTTTAGCAAAAACAAAAGTGACCAATATTGAAGCTATCCATCAGTGCAGTTTTGAGCCAAATTCCAGCTCAGATGAGGAAAACAAAGACGATAATGGATCTATTTGTCTGCAAGTGGATGCAAGAACATATTAAAAACTCCAAAAACAAGATTTTTATTGGAGTGGGTGTTTGAAGATTTGTATTTCTTGAAAAAAATCAATTATTTTGCATTCAAAAAAGATTTTTAATTGTTTTATTAATGAAAATGAGAGTTGCTTATAAATAGAAAATGTGAAGAACCATCAGATGTTTCATGCAAATTTCAAAATATTCTCCTCAAAGATTTAATGGTGGAGTCCTGTTTTGGTTTCCATCTTAATTTTCTAACATATTTGTAATGCTTTTTTTCTTTGTGTGTGTGTTGTAGCACTCCCAACACTGTGGCGCAGCAGCAGGCATCTTTCTGCTCATCAATGCCTCCGTCATCATCATCATCCGTGGACATCGTTTTTGTCTGTGGGGCTCCATTTACCTCGATGCCCACGGAGAGGAAGACCGGGATTTACGGTACGTGAGAAAAACCGTCTAATACACCAACTTTAAAACGATTAACTTCATTTCATTTGTTTGGTTGGTCTTTCATCTACTTAGAGCACTTTTCCAGTGTGAATAAAACGGCTGACTTTGTTATTTCTTTTTTTTCCAGCCGTGGAAAACCCCTCTTCTTATGTGAAGAGCGGTATCGTGTGTTGGAGCAGCAGTGGGTTTCCCACACCTTCGATCACATCAATAAGCGTTGGGGGCCTCACTATAACGGACTCTAACATCTTCCTGATGAAGCATTTTTTTTCTTTGTCCTACTCTTTATTTACCGGCTTCCGTCTGCCTTGGTTTAAAAAAAATATATATACATAAAAACAAAAAATCTGTAACTTTTATGATAAAAAAAAAACACAAGCGTGAGGGGTGAGGATAGCGCTGCTACAGCTTTGATGTACGTGGAGTTTGGTCTACAGTCATGCCTAAAAGATTTAGCACCTGTTGTGTGTTCCGTCGTGTGGTTTTTGGATGATAGAACTTGGTAAGATCAAATTAAAAAGCACAAATTTGCCCTCAAATTCATATGGAGTAGCCTTTAAAAGCCTGTTTTACTTATTCATATTTAAGAAAAAAAAAAAGGAGAATGCGCATATGAAATGCTGGAAGCCCCTGCAGAGTTTTGATTGGTTTTGAAGCTAACATCTGTATGCATATCCCCTTTTTATTTATCAGAATGTGCTGTACTAGCATGAGTTTCAAGCTCCCGATGAGTGTCACTGAAGTCCGCACAAGTCCGGCATCACGATGAGCGTTGGCGTTATCGGCGCACTCGAGTGGTTTTTTCGCGTACAAGTAAAAGACTCTTTTTGGGTCAATCCATCCTCAGGAATTTATTTTTCCATTTTTTGCTGTTTAAAAGAAGTTTTAGATATTTAAATAAATGCTGCTGCTCATTGTTAAAGTTACTAATTTTAACTTTTGTGAAGTTTTTTTTTTTTTTCGTCTAAGGTTGTGCTTTGAGTTTACAGTAGAATGCAGGGAAAGTTGGCGTAGCCTCACGACCTTTTTGTTTTTCAGCTGTCACATTGCACTTGCTGCAGGTTTCACGGCCAGATCCACACTTTTTGCTTCTAGTTGACCTTGAGGGGTGAAAACTCTTTACAGAAGAGTATTTTTTTTATAGTTTATGGGTGTAGCTTGCTTTCTACCCGCAGCTATTGATTTTCAAAATCGTGAGATCAACAATGGAGGAGTCTGGGAAAAATTGAGGACAAATTTATTTTTTGGCCAACATGACATTTTTTTAAATTTTGATTGTAGCACTAAAGTAAAGCACTGTAAAAATCCACAGGTTGTTCGTTTTACAGCTGAAACCATGAATTTGCAACAAAAAAAGGCAGTTTTAGCTTAATAACATCGTTAAAATTTGTCCTTGACTTTTTTTTTTTCAACTCTTAGCTGTATTTAACAGATTTAAATGAAAGGAGAAAACTATCCCTTTAAGAAAGCTGTCTGTCAATCAATGTTCACTGCTGCTGCTGCTGCGCCACAAACTCATTTTTTTGTTTTAAATGAATGGAAATGCAACATTTGTTGTCAAATCTTTAAAGTGTTTGACGGCAGGATCATCACAGATTCTTTGAATCAAAGTGTTGCTTTGGAGAGGAGGTTCCACTGCTTATCATTGATGTTTTTAACATTTTTTTCCCCCTTTTGGGGTCAGTGGGGTGAAATTTCTAGTTGCATTTTGACATTTCAGGATTATCAGACTTGAGTATCCCGTTCTACACTGTGCATGATATATTTTACCAAACCATTCTTTAAGTGTCTTAGCTATTTATCATCTAAATATCACTTTTCTTTCAGTTGTGCCTGCAAAAATGAATCTGGACATTAATTAAGCTGACATCCCTCGTTTTTTTTTTTTTTTTTTTTTTTTT
>NC_050532.1:18665913-18698288 GCF_002922805.2 Oryzias melastigma
GAGGAATCATTAAAAGAAAAAGAAGAAGTTAGCACTGGAGAAACCTTTTGAGATCATGCATGCTGCTTTTATGTTTACCAGGTTTCTCCTTTTTTTTTTTGTTTTTTTGTTTTTTGATTTGCAGGACCCACTTTGTAAATGAGCGCAACCAAAAAAAAGCCAATGAGTGATGGGTGGCATTTATAAGGGAAGGCTTCTGAGTGGTCTTGTGTCAGACTGAAGAAAGAATACAGTACATTACTGTAGGTGCTGATTCAAACTTTGAGTTTGAGTGGGAAGTTGGGACATTTAAGGAAAAATGTAAAATATGTGAATAAAATATGAACACACTGAATTTGCTTTTCTCTGTTTCTTTACATTTCTGTTCATCAGAAAAGGAAATTTTGAGATCTTCTCTACTTTTTGCTCAAGTTCTGGTTCACCTGAGTGAGGTTTGCTGCCATGTGACCGAGTACTTGTGGGATAATTGGTTTCCAAACAAGGGAGGCCCTCAGAGTAATGACCAACCGCAGCACAAAGCCTCTGTTTTCCACCAGTTAGGCAAGAAAGAATTCAAAATGGAATGCTGTGTGAGTCTGCAAAATCTGCCAAGATTCTGCAAAAAATGTTTCCCACCAGGAGATGTTTGTGTTGCAGAATGTTCTCGGCATCGCCGGACTTTCCTTTTGTCTCTGCTGGTGCAGGTAAACTCAATCTGCTGCTCGTCAGACCTTTCACCATGAATAGACTGTTCAAAGCTGCATAAAGTGGTGGTCAGTCAGCTGACCGCTTCCGGGCGGCAGAACAACCTGCTCAGATGTCTGGCTGGTTAATAATTCAAGTTTCTAGCTAAGCAAAAAGAGAAATCGCTTCGAATGTGATTTTTAGTGATGGAGTCCTGCGGGAGGAGCAGTTCGGGGGGAAAAAAATTGCGAATTTTGAATTTGAGGAGATGAAGTTTTCTGATGACTGGGTGGTCCTTTCTGTGTTACAGATGTAAAATATGGAAGTACGAGTTCAACAATGATGAGGTAAGAAATGTGCTGAATTTCAGTCTAAAGATTTAACAATTTGATTATAGAACATGTCACTGTTGATGTAAAATCTGTTTTTCAGAAAAAAAAAAATGATAAAACTTTCATAAAAATACAAACGCAAAAATTGGTTTCTCTGTATGCAGAGCAAGAATGAGACAATTTCCTGTAACTACATTTGTTGAAACTTTATTAAAATATTTTGTTTTTATTAAGATATAAAGCAGCATTCAATTCTTGAGCCTGACTTTAAAAGCAGACATAAAAGTAGATATTCGCGCCCCAAAAAAGTTTTGTGTATTTTAGTTTTCCACAAATATTGTTGGGAGTAACTCTCTGCTAAAGTGATGCATCCCATTGACATTACTTTTTAGCTGTTACTAAGTAGTATAGGGCATTACTGTAATAGTAACTGATGCATTACAACACAATATCCATTTTAATTGTAATAGTTCAAAGCAGTTAGACCACCAGGCGATTTAAAAAAAAACAGCTAAGTGAGTTAATTTAAACTTTTTACAACATTTTTCTAAATCATTTTAACCTAAATTATTAAGTCAACGATCCTTGAGCTCACAGACCTAAACAATTCTTGAATGTTCTTAGGGTCATTGTCTCTCTGTGCTGTTGTACGTAAAGTGAAGCAAATTCAGTTTGACTTTATTAATTAGCGTTTCAGAAATCTATATCGATTCTAAATTTCTTATTATTATTTTTGCCCCTTTGTGCTGTTATTTCTAACTAAATAAAAAATATTCAATATTTTTTTTGTTCAAGGTGATGATCAATTTATTGGTATTTTGGGAATTGGAGTCGTGCGGCATAAAGTGGTTAATTCTAATTTATTCATTCTTGATTTACTTTTTTAATCTTTATTCTTTAAGATTATCTGTTTTACCTTTTTTTTAAATAAATATTTTTTTAGATTTTTGTATTTTTATGTTCTAGATGGACTAAAGCTGAAGAATGGTCCATTAGTTGTTGCACTATAAAAATACTTGAATTATTTGTAATTTTGATATATTTTTTGCATCTCATCTGTATGTGAAATATTTTTGCAAAAAAAAAAAAGAGTCACTTTAGATTATGTTTTACTGCAAGTGTTACAAAGAAAGTCACAAAATAATAACATAGATTTTAGATGACCACTTTAAGGTAAGCGATTACTTTTTGCAACAGTTACAAGTAATCTATAATGTATTACAGTTTGTGATTGGTGCAACACCAATCATTGTTTAAGAGTTCTGTCCTTCTGCTGTTTTGTGAGTAAGACTTTAGTCGTCCGGGGCGAGAACAAGGCCACAGAGCTGCAGGCCTGAGTGAAGGTTTACAGTAAAGCCTCCTCACATCCCCTTAAAAAGGATTACCTTTTCCTTTTTTCTGGCCCTCCTCTCTCTGCAGACTCACTAAAAGGTTTACCAAGTGGCTTTACCACAAGGTGAAATTGTTTGAGTTTGATGGAAGCAGAAAATAAGATTACCCACTTTCACTTTGCAGTGTTTCTGGGACAGAGATGTTCTGCAGAGAAAGCATCACGGCATTAGTTGTGAAGATGCACAAAACTGCAAATTAATTACAGCAATTAACCCAAATTGCAAAGCTTTGTTTCACCTTTATGAAATTATTTTGGTGTCTTGTAAAACCGAGACTGCAATAAATGTTTTTATTCTGTTACAAAAATAGGAAACGAAGCGTAACCTGAGTCTGACCATCAGTGGTGTCCAGTTTCTAAACCACACTCCAGAGGGCCAAATTTCTTCCATCGTTACTCGGCATTTCTAGAATAAACAGAAATTCTCTGAATACATTTATCTAAAAAATATAGTTTGCAAAATGTGTTTACTTCATCATGTGCTGCCAATAAAAACAGAAAACTGCTCATAACTGTGGTATTTAATCATTACGTAATGCATACATTTTTACAGTAATCTTTAAAACAGATTCACTTACTCTTGTGTTGTAACACATTCTGTGAAAAAAGTTACTAGAAAAATTACATTCTGGAAGAAAAAGCTTTAATTTTGGTAATCTCAATTGAGAAATGATGCTACTTTTGTTTATGTTATAATTTGTAAAAAAAAAAAGTGTTCAAACAAAGGCTGGAAAATCTTTAACACAGACAAAAATCTAATAAACATTAATTTAAAATCCCATCCAACTGCTTCTTCTATTCTCTCTTTTATTTAACCCAAATGATCTTAAACTTTCTTTTGGATAAGTTTATTTCTGTCTTTATTTAAACAAATGTATGCAAATATCCCTATTTGTAGAGTTTTTGTGGTTTATGAGTACATACAGGTATCTCAATGTACATATAATAATGTGCAAAGCAGCACCAGCAGTGTGTTGTTTGCAGAGTGGAGCGAAGGGTCACATGACCTAGCAACTGTCCAGTGTCTTCCTTGGTTACCTCCCTGCAACCTGAGGTGCTTCATATCAGCCACCATTATGAGTGGCTATATCTGCCACCTGAATATTTAACACCACTGGAGATCGGGTTGCAGGTTGGTGGTGAATTATTAATCCCTATGGATTGGCTAAATTAGTTTGGAGCAGTTTGAAGTGAAGCAGCAACAGGCGCTCACACAAAAACAAGGTATGTCTGACTTGTGGTATTATGATTTTGGCTTTTTGAATGAATTAAGATTACAATCATCTCAGAATATTTTCAAACATGTTTGTTTTTACTATAAAATTAGGCAGTAAAAATGCATTTATAATCCACAATGTTTGTTTGCTTTTTAGTGTTTTCTTTTAAATACTAATGTATCATTTGTTACTTAATATTTATTTTCTCAACCTGTGGGATAACATGAATGTTGCTGTTGTGGGTTAGAGTTTGTGAAAAGTAATGTAATTATTGTAGAATTACACCAACATATTTTTTTTTCATTAATTCAACATATTTGTCTGATATAAACTCATGTGGGTAACTCCGCCCCCTTACCTTTCCATGTTCTTTTCAGATTGAACGTTGCCATGTACAGTATTAGCCGTCGTTCACTAATCCTGATGTTCAGATATGTGACCAGGATGTAAACAAACAAGAGAATATGTTGTGTGGAGCTCCTGCTCCAAAGAAGTATAATGTCAGTGTTTATAGTTACCTTTGTTTCTATGATTAGGACAAATGACTGGTTTTATGTACAAAACAAGACTTGTGTAAATACAAAAAGAAGACAATTTGGGACCAAACAACTAGGTCCTGTTTGGAAATCTCTAAGATGTTTTTGTTTAGATCTAAAAGAAATCAAAAATATTAAAAATCAGATACTACTATAGTCCTTACCAAAAAATTTTCTACAAACATTGTTATGGTAAATTTGAGAGCAATTTTTCAGCAGACTTCTGGCTAAAGCTGCTTTCGCAGAGTTTTTCTTAATCCTTTAGCATTAGTGATTTCACCAATAGCACACTCTGTGACCTACTGTAACTCTTCAATCGTTTACCTGATCAACATGAATCAGTTGATTCTAAAGGAGACAAAAATAGTTTATCATTTCAGATTTGCACTGATATAAAACAGCCACTTTTCAGCTGATTTTCATTCATCGCATAATCCATGTGTCAAAGCCAAGGCCCGGGGGCCGGATTCGGCCCTCCGGGAATTATATCTGGCCCTCTAGATCATTTTCTTAAAATTGTTATTAATGGCCCAATGTTATTTTATGCTTATTTCTAACTTGTTTAATTTTGACAATATTTTTTTATGGAGTGTAAAATATTGAAAGTTATTTAAGGTTTAAGTTGATTTAAAATAAGGAATAATAGAAAAAAACAAATTATTTTGATGATGTTTCAACATTATTATTAATAAGCACAATAAAATAGATCATTTTTTAAAACCATATTTGTCACTTTAAAGTGAGACCGTAAACTTTTTTACAGATTTTATTAAATCACTTGGTTTTAGTATAAAATTTGACAACAATCATTATTTTTATTTTGCATTTGCAGTAAAAATTGATCAGTAAATACTTTTAGTTTCAACTTTTTCCTCTGAAGGACGCCCAGAAAGGTATCAGCTCTATGTGTTTATATGTTTGAGAGTCTCTCCACAGAAGATCCATCTAAAATCCGCCCACGTGCTCACACGCCATGCAACAGCAAGCAGTCCATAAATCTGTCCTCATGTGGCGGGGGTTAAACGCAATTTTTCACATCATTTGGCGATAACCAAAAAGGAACGACGTCCCCTTCTGTCTCTCAGGGTCACCCAGCCCCAGTGATACATTAAAACGTTCACGACGAGACGAGCAGACACGGGATTAAAAAACAAACACACCCCCTTTCCATCTTGTTTATGGGAACACGTCCCATTTTCTAAAAAGGGGAAGTATGTGTCGCTGTGTGGTTAAAGCGACTCTCACTCCATCATGCGTCTCGTGTCTTTGACACCTAATGCTTCGTCTCACTGCGTCTGCTTTTCTTCACAGAGAGCTTTAGAAAATTGTCTCTCCTTTTTTGTTATTTTTTTATGCTGATGATTATGAATCTTTAAAGGTGTAAATAGATTTACAAAACACTTGACATTATAATCACCCTATAAAAAAATTTCTTGAAGGTGTGGCTCCGACTCAGTGCTTCAGGTCAGTTAATCTCTTGTATAATCCAATAGATCTTTAGCAGATTGTGCTCCTTAGAGGGCATGGCAGTGACGGAGTCCCTGCGGAGGAGGCTTTGCTGTTGCTGTCGTTCTGTTATGATCCACAGAGACTCTTTACTTGTAGCTTCTCAGTGCCCTGATGAGTCAAAAGAAAATAACTTTTGCCATGTAAGTACACCCCCCCCCCATCTGCTTTAATTTGCTTCTGCTTTAAGTGGCTCCCCTGGTGTATGGATTGGTTGTACAGTAATAGATTAAATAGGAGGCTTTGGGAAATACATGTGCAGATCTCTGTAAGCACTTTCCCCCTCACAGCAGCTTAGTTAAGTCTGTGGCCGCCTGCTTCTCTGGGACTCTAGATGGCTGATAAAGTGTTTTTCTTTTGTGCTGTGACACTATAGCAGTACACGTTGTGTGACAAGTTTGTAATCGCCCCTCCATCATTCACAATGGTGTTTATTTCCCAGGAGGTCACTTTATGGACTGTACCCTTACAAGTCCACCATGATTGGCCTGGAGAACCTTGGGGATCCTTCAAGCAACTGGGAAATCGTGGAGACCATCGGTAAAGGAACATACGGCAAAGTCTACAGAGTGACCAGCAAAAAAGACGGGAGTCAGGCGGCCGTGAAAGTGCTGGACCCAATCAATGTAAGCCTTTTGACAGAATATGTCAAAAGGGTCCATTTTTCGATGTGTTCCTAAATGAGGGAAAGTTTATTGTCTTCAAGTACAAAATGTATTGGATTGTTTGTTAGTACTAGAATGGAGATTAGATGTGATTATGGTAAAAAAAATCATCTTTATTTTAATTAAAGAGCTGTTTTTGAAGATGCTCCTAAACTCTGTTTCTCTGCTTAGAAAGTTTTGAAATAATTACATTGATCAAAGTTTCTTTTCTTCTAATTTACTTTTTATTGGTTTTAGGGGCAATGAAGCAAAACAGTTTATCTTTAGCTTATACAACCAGAAACACAGATTTATTTATAGCAGATGATCATAGAAATGTGAAATTGGAATTTAATCTTTTCTCTAAATGGGGATTTTTGTGCAGCTTAATGTATAATTGTTGCCAAATAATAAAGAAAAAGAAAAGTAAAAAACCTTTTAAAAAAGTTGGAGCACAAGGGGTTTCTCCCAGTTCCAATTCATTTAACCTCTTAATGCCTGTTGTTACAAATATATAAACAAATGATTAAAAAATGACCTAAATGTAGCATCTACTTAAAATCAAAGACATACCTGACTTTATTTTTCACATCTGAAAAGAAATTTAGGCATTAAGGAGTTAAGTGTTGGATGCTCTTCATGATTTTAAACTTATTGTGCTTTTTATTGAGTTTTGCTGTAGCTTATACATTTCTGTCACTTCACCACTGACCTTTACACCATTTAAAGCCGCTTTTCGATCTGAACTGCTTTTCATCGCTTGTTTCCAAGCCTGTTGAGAATGTAACATTGTTTGTTAATTTCTTTGTCCCAAACTAAGAAAGATTAAGTTAAAAGTCATAAGGAAGATTTCTGTTTTTGTATGACCTCTGCTGAAAAATCTTTTGTTCATTTAAAAATCCTGTCTTTTCCTTGATTTAACCCTGTAAAGCCTACTACATTTTTAAAAATTTAGAAAATTCAAATTTTATTTGAAGTTAAGATTTTAAACTATTTAGTTACATTCACATTTGCAATATATTTTTTAATGAAATATAGATAATATTGATTTGGTTGATTTTGTAATTTTTTGTTCACAAAAATGTTAGTTTAAGATGAAAAAATACTGACATAAGTGTTCAGGATAAACAAACCTTCCCTACCCACTGTCTCAAATTTGAGCCACACATCTTTAACATGCTGTAACTGTAATATAAACAATACATTTTAAATAAATTTGGCATTTTTTCAATCCAGCAAGTAGTCATTCAATAAAATGAATAACAACAGGTGAGTTATCCTCATCAAAAAGTTAAAAAAATTAGCTAATTGTTTTCCCGCCAAAAATGTTCTTGAGATTTCATGGAGGCAGCCATTTTGAAATGAGCAGGAAAAGCCCTTCTGCTGCCCCTAGTGGAATGATGATGAACTACAAATCTGAAAACACAGATCAAGTTATATACAATTTATGGAAAACTGTGATCATGCTAATGAGATATAAATGTAGAGTTAAGACCTTCACTAACTCTTCTTGTATGACAGTTTTGTTGCGACTGAACTAACTCTAAAGCCTTTGTGTTGTTTTTCCCTTTCCTCTAACTCTTCAATTTATCAGCACTCGCATCACTCAAGCAGAGTAGGTTGGCAGTTTCCTTCCCCCTTCATCTTGATGCAGTTGTACTTTCTCCATTGATCCATGTCAGTGCCCCCCCTTCTGTTTATGTCATGTTAAGTTTATGCATGCTTGCACACGTGTCGCCGCACACACTGTAGCTCCTGTTTCGTGATAAGGACAGCGGGTCTACGGCTTGCTTGTGTCAGTGGAGCATCCTCCATCCTGGTGGCCGCATCAACCAAGACGCTGTGTTGATGGCCATGAAGATGAAGCTGCTTCCTCTCCCATTCTTTTCCCTGATTAGACCGCTGACACTATCGCTCAGAGATCCACCGAGACAAATTCTGCCTCCTTGGTTGTTTATCTTTCCTCCCTCTGAAATTTACTTTGATAGAAACTAGCCTCCAGGAATAGCTCAGCCCAACAGCCAGCCCCATCCTTTAGTAGCTTTAGCTATACTTTCTGCTATAAGTTTCTGCTTTTGCCAAACATATCATGCAGTTCTCCAAGTTTGTTAGTGATGCGGCTCATATAAAGCTGCTTTTAAGCTTTTTTTTTTTGCTCCTTCAAGGATGTGGATGAAGAGATCGAGGCAGAATATAACATCCTGAGGTCGCTGTCAAACCATCCTAATGTGGTGAAGTTTTATGGCATGTTTTACAAGACAGACAAGTTATCCGGTGGACAGCTCTGGCTGGTACTTGAGGTGAGCTCCTTCAACTTTATTTATTGATGGGTCAGATGATAAAACTACATTTTCTTTGTTTTGTTCTGTAATAGAATAAATTAAAACAATTACTGTCTTCCTTTATGTTTGGGGTTTCCTAACTTTTTGCAAAGAGGGCCAGATTTGGTGAGGTATAAATGTGTGAGAGCTAACCAATCGCCAACATTTAGATATAAATGAACTACTTAATGACAACTTTATTCCTTTTTATTTCTTCACATAGGACAGTAATACATCTTGTTTATCAAAAATGCTGTGAGTTTCTGATTTGAAGACCAGAAATAAAATTAAAGCATCTGCAAAAACCCTTTGTCAACAGAAAAAGACTATGGCCCATAATATGTAACAAACTAAGCAATTAATTCAAGACTAAAAGAGCAGAATTTGTTTTTTTTTTTTACTTTGGCCACAACGTTTCATATGCACATGATCAATGCAGAAAAAGAGGATTTGTTGGTATTTTATGCATTTTCTGAGAAAATATAGCAGAAGTCACGGCAGACATTCATCATATCCAGATGGTATCAGCACTTTGCTCATTTCAAATCCTAAATCTTGAAGATCCGGTCATCAGAACCACTGCAATTTGTCCTGAGAATATAACTTCAGCAGGTGAGTTCAGAGATGCCGTCGTCACTGAGGAAGAAAATGACAAACATTTTTTCAGATCTGAGTCTCATCGCTGCTCCAGAGAGGAAAAAAAGTAAACTATGCATGAATGTGTTTATTTACCAGAGAAAACCTGCTGCAGTGATGCTTGTTTTTCCCTAAAAGTTTATCAGTTGTGAATTGATGTTGATGCAGACGTGACCATTCTTTTTTTTCTGAGTTGCTGTGTGAGGGCTCGCCCTCCACATGGATCATAATCTGGAGGGGTGAATGATGGACGAGTCACTGGTGCTTCTGTCTCCCTCCCAGCTGTGCAACGGCGGCTCTGTCACAGAACTCATCAAAAGCCTGCTCATGCGCGGCCGGCGTTTGCAGGAGCCTCTCATCTCATACATCTTATACAGTGCCCTGCTGGTAAGATGGTCTTCTGCAAAGCAGCTGAGAGGAGAGGGGGCTGCAGATGCGCAGAAACTATTTAAGGGGAGGTGTTTTTCAGAACGCCTACATAGAGATTCCTGATGTAACATCTGTCATCCATTTGTGTCCTCCTACCTTAAAGGGTCTCCAGCACTTGCACAACAACAGGATTATTCACCGTGACGTCAAAGGGAACAACATCCTTCTGACCACTAACGGGGGAGTCAAACTGGTTGACTTTGGTAATTATGTTTCAAAGAGAACCGATTTTTCTGACACTGTTTCGTGAAGCCCATCCCTGCCACAGACTGTGAAGGCCAACACAATCATTTGATGTGCTCTGTACTCCCAAGTCTCCATAAAGTCTTTCATTTCACAGACCGTAGCCTTAACCCAGGGCTATTATTGCTCATTTAAATGGTATTATTTGATCCTTTGCATATTAAAAGAAAGCTTTCTACAGCAAATGACTTTCAGTCACCCCCAGGCATGTTTATGTCCTCTGTGTCGCGGAGATGAAGAGGACTCATGCTGATAAAATCTGTCCTACATAATATGAAATGATTATTGGCCATTATTACCGGTGCTTGGCAGGATGCCACGCTAAACTGTATGCCAGGATTTATTTAGAAACTCAAACATTTACCGTCTGCCATAAATCGGACTCCTGGGACTTTTGGTCTCGTTCAGTTTCAGACTCCAGCTTTCGTCTTTTCTTAGGGGTTTCAGCTCAGCTGACCAGCGCGCGGCTGCGGAGGAACACGTCGGTTGGGACCCCGTTTTGGATGGCTCCAGAGGTCAGCATGTTCATCTCACTAACGGATGTTTCGGCACTTTAATGGGTTCTTTAAGCAAGCAAGGTCTTCATGTTTTACACACAGAGAGAAGAGGGAGCGCCTCAGTTATTTCAGTCCCTCCTCTGTGTCATTATGTATTCCCCTCCTATTCTCCTCCACGGGTGCAGCTCTTGAGGTTGCCTCAAGGTTAATAGCTGGGAGTCTGAGGCCCCCTCGGCTTACTGTTTGGCACAAATGATGTGCGGTGATTGGCTTGGTCAGTAGGGACCTGAGGGGCAATTAGAATAAATTCAGCTTTAAAATGTAGTGTCAGTTATAATTACGGAAGGTGTGAAAGAGGAGCTCCCACTAACAGCTACTCGGCTTAAATGACCCATAAATAAACTGATTTTTTACCAGCTAGGAGTGAGAAAGATGTCAAACAATTTTCAAAAAAGCATTAGAATAGATTTAACTCTGACTGAGCTGCTCAGATGCCCCCTCCCTTTTGTTTCATGTTGGCAGGTTATAGCCTGTGAACAGCAGTATGACTACTCCTACGACGCCCGCTGTGATGTGTGGTCTCTGGGCATTACAGCCATCGAGCTGGCAGATGGAGATCCCCCCCTGGCTGACATGCATCCAGTTAAAGCCCTTTTCAAGATCCCGAGGTAAGTCCAGCAGAGGGCGCTGTGACCACACAGCTGGAGGCCGCTCTCACAAAGACTCCAGTAGATGACAATGAAAGGAATAAGAGAAAAACAGCACCTATTTCTACCTTTTTCTCCCTTCAAATGCAGAAGATGTTTTTATGTTATAATTAATTGCATTTAAATTTTTCCTTTAAAGCATCAAAACCGGTTCTATGCCTGATGATCACGTGAAGTTTCAGTGACCTTCCTTCATCGGCACAATCCTGCAATTATCTCACAGTTGGCTTGAGATACATTTTCTGATTGCAATTTGCATTAGTGATTAGCGCCATTCACATTGAGATGAGCCTGCCACCTCCTCCCCGTCACAACATTATCGGAGCATGCCTTGAGTTGAGAGAATTACGCCTCGCATCAGCACCAAGTTTGACTGAGCAGTGATTATAACAGAAGGGCTGTCTGATAGCAGAGCATGATGGGGCTTTTTCACTTTTCTTTTATCGAGGACTTGTTGCTTCGGTGAGGATTGTTTAAAGTATCCACCCATCTTCTTTGTCCTGTCCAGGGTCATGGGGGTTGCTGGAGATAATCCCAGCTTCTTCAGGGTTAAGTCGGGGTATACCCATCACCAAACCATTGCAGGAACACACACAAATAGACAAACAATCCACATTGCTTCTCCACACCTATGGCTTCACCCTATATTTACATTTAACCTTCCAAGCATAGAAATATGGTAAAAATAGTGGCTACTACCGAACTTTTACAAAGATGAATGAGTACACTGGAGAAAGTGGGTGTGGGGCGGTGCTGGCAGCGCGGACTACTCCTGGAAGGGGCTGTTCCTCACTTCTCTAGTATGTCACAATGTGAGGGTGCACTCTTTTTTGTGGATTGGAGGGGCTGAAGGTTTTAGAGGAATGCTTAGAGATGCATGAATAAAGCAGAATATCGCTTTGGGTTTATTTTTCTCAGGGAACTAACATTATAATGTTCTTGAAAGCTCAAAAAAGTTTTTTTGCATATTATTAAAAAAAAAATCAGACACCACTACAGCTTCAAAACCCCCTACAATTGGAGCTATAGGGGAGCAATTCTGATTAAACTCAATCCTATGGGTGGTTTAAAGTCACAAATTAAACAAACATGTTTTCTGGGCTGAGGGAAAGTCATTTAGGGTAAATGCACTCATTCACAAGGAGAAGCTTACCAGGGTTTGAACCAGAATCTTCTTACTGTGAGGCAGTGGTGCTAACGTGCAGCTCCTAAGAGGAATCACCCTTTATTTTTTACTTAAGCTTACCTCAGATGATGCTACATATATCTAGAGCTGACATCCCTGCCTCCACACTCCTGGAGAAATTTATGTTTTGGCCTTTTGCTGTGAATTGGGACCTTAAAGGTTTAGCGGTTCTGTCATAAATTTCACAGAATCTGCCCAGCCATGAAACAGTTCTGGTAACATGTCACTTATCTTAAATACCTTTTACCCCGTTGCTGGTTTTAAAGTCAGAATAAAGGGTTCGACTGCTGAATGAATTATTTTTAAATGAGAGATTTGACTTAAAAAAATTAAAAGACAAGCAAGCTCTTTTTTTTAATAATAGGAAACTTACTATTTTAGTGGTCTAATTGTAGAGAGTTTGTCTTGAGGGTTTGAGTCTTGATCTGACAGGAGATTGCCGCTCTCCCAGGCAGAGTAAATTCACTGCACTTGTTTCATTTTAAGTTTTTCACTTTATTACATTTTCAACAAGTCTTTTTGAGGTTCTGTCCTAATTAACGGAACACATCTTTACCCTAAAATCTTGTGTTTTAGAGTCACAGTCAGTAATGTGTTTCCAGACTTAAAATTCAAGGTCATGTAGTTAATCAGGTTTTCCTCTGTAGGAGCTGCTGGACAGTTTTTTTTTTTTTTTTAAATAAAAGGTCATATTCCTCCTATGGAAAAACCCTAATGAACACACAGATTAATCAACACTTTGTTGAAGTTTTCATTAAATTATTGTCTCAATTCACCTCAAGCAATCAGGTCACCTTGTGTGTCAATAAAATCTAAGCTTCTGACGAGTTGAAAGCTGTTATAATCTCAGATGCTTTGTTTATGTCTGTGTTTCATCACCGGCTGAAGGTAATTGAGCCTGAGAGAGTCGTGTTGTGTTCTCCGTGAACACAAATGAAGCTAACTGAGCAAGTGGAGGGTAAAGTTATAAAATCATCAGCTGCAAATTTAATCAAAGATGCTCAGGGCAGTAATACTTTCTGATGCTTAAAACGCATGGAGGCTAACTGTCCATGTGAGGTTAAACCAGCAGGTGAGAAGAACGTGATGTAAAAATTAAAATCAAAGACGGCCAAGGTTGTGTTTACTCGCTCAGATCCCTGTTCACATTATCCTGCATGTTAAACGATCCTGTCTGAACACTGATCAAAACAAATGAGATGGAAGCAATTAATAGAGAGGCTAAAGATTATGTTTGTGTTTCACCAAATATCATTTTCACAAGTAAAAGTTTAACCCTTGTGCTATCTTATGGGGTCCAGATGACCCCGCCCTTATATTGATGTGCGAGTTTATTAAAAATGTGTTTTTATATGCATGTATGTCTTGGAGGAGCAGGGAGCTTTTGGCAATAATATTTAGAAATGCAAATGTAAGATTAATTCTCTTTATATATGTCCTTTATGATCAGAATAATGCCACAAGAACATGTTCAGAACACATTTTTCCTCAGAGTGGGTCTTTTAATTGAAGATTTTACAGCTACACAAAATAGTATTCATTTTTAGAAAAAAAAATTCAAGGTTATATGGACAAAATGTAATAAAAGTTCAACAATGAAGCTGGATTACAGAGAAATTTTAACTTTGTCATTATTAAATCCAAACCTAAAACACTCAGAAATCCCTTTTTTGTAGATTATTTTTGACCAAAATAGCAAATATTTGATCAAATAAAATTTATCATAATTTGTCAGTTACAATGAAATTACAAACGTACTTATTGTGTCCCAGATTTTGCATTATCAGACAATAATTAAGCCTCGACGATCATAAATATGTTAAACGACGTTCCAATCTGGAGTGGAAGCTCCACCTTTAATGCAGTTCCAGCTCTGGACTGCCTCGGAGAGCAGCACCGGCGACGAAGCCACCTAGAACGTGATGAATGTTGCTGTATGACTCGCTTGTTCATGCATGCTCAAAGAAGTAGTGGAGCTGTTGTGATGGATGAGCTGAAATTTTAAGTGTGCGGTCCATTCGCCGAGGAAGTCTTTATTTTGTGCACTGAGGTTTGGAAAACGAAAAGGCCACTCTTTTTTGCTTTCTTTCACTCTTTCATTCATTTCTTGAAATTTTCTACAGACGAACAGAGTTTTGTGGTTGGACTGATTAATGTAACGTTCCCTGATCCACACAGAAAATGTAGAATCTGTCATTTCAGCCTCACTATTTCTGTGAAAGAGGACCACAATGACAGACAGTTTATCGACTTAAATGTATTTTGCTCTTTGTACCCAGAGTCTGCTTTTATAAAAGCTGCTGGAGATATTTAGTGGGTGGAAAATGCTTTTTGGCATCACCAGACACTGTGGAGAATTTATACTTCCTGTAAAACAGTATTTTTTTTATTTTTTTTTTACTACTTTTGGAATAAAAACGGACTAACTGAGATTGAATATAGATGCGCCTCATGCTGTTTCAAAAGCCTGGCTGTAAAAATAGATTTTAAGAAGTTTTTTTTGATAATTGTTTGAAAATATTCAATCTTATAGTAATCAGTCAAACTTGATGTGGTGTTTCTTACAGCTTTGACTCTCTTTAATTACCACAAGTGAAGAAATAATGATCTATTGAAGGATTAAAGAAGAAATACATACATTTTAGTGATGTAACGACTACATGGTGAATCAATATAATCAGATCGGTTTGTCTTAAACAAGTTTTTATTCAAATCACATAGAAACGACCTAAATAATTGAAAATTAGATAAATTGGTATTCAATATTGAAAAAAAAAATACCATTTGGATTGAGGTAGGGTAGGTTTTTTTTTAAGGTTTGTTTAAAAAGTGAATGGATTTGCCAAATAATTCTTGTTTACTTGTTTGTTTGTACATATATTAATCTATACTTGATTAGAAATGCAAGGAATCTGGAAAAGTTAGGCTGGTCAGTACCAGGTATTCATCTCTGAGTCTCACTGGTTGAATTTTTGACTAACGATATCCTGGATCGATTTTAGGTCAGTGAATCGGATCATTCAAAATAATCTAATATCGACTATGAATCATTGTTAAAATGAATCGTTGCAACCTAAATAAATATATTACTACAGAGTTCTTTAGTCTGTGCATGAATGCATCTGTTCAAAGACAATAGAAGCATAAGAGGTGCTCCAGTGTATAAATTAAAAGAATTAAGTTTTATTTTTACTTCGTTTCTGTGGAGCCCCCACAGAGTGAGTTGGGTTCTAGTTTACAAAAAAGTCTCTGTTGGAGGGGGAAACTTGTCTGTCGAAAGCTCCGGCTGTGCTTTTCTATATTTTGATTATTCCAATCAAAATAAGACGTGGAAATTCACTGTTTGTTGGTTGAAATCATATCTCAAGCAAACCCTGACAACTGAATTAATTCCTGTTTGATCTGAAGAAATGCTTCTGCAATGTGAGAAAAGGATAAATGATGCACTCTGCATGACAAAGATCGTATTCAACCATTGCAATCGCCCGATTTTTGTCCCCTATGTGGTTTAGTTACAGCTGCCACGAGCTCTTGACACCTCGCTGATTTAGCCTCAATCCACTCCGAGGAGCGCCTCGACAGCCTGGACCGGAATTTGAATAAGCCATCCGTGTTTACGGCGTGAGCCAGCTCTGGCATACACACAGCGAGAGGAGGAATGCAGGCCGGGTTTGCTAAGCACAATAAGTGCACTTGACAGTGTTATCTGCTCTGCTGCTGTATTGACTTTGCAAGGCGAGAATGTGTCTTCAGGCTCATGTTAGAGGTTGCATTGAGACAGTGTAAATGTTACAGGCTTTGATCTGCACTTTGAGAAGGATTGAACCATAAAAATGGTGGCTTGTTCTCTGACACCCTTCCCTTTTTTTTTTTTTAATAAAAAGAGTATTTTTTCTGCTGTTTTCTTTACTTGGTTTCAAAAAAGTACAAAAAGTTCTGGAAATGATGACTTCTCCCACCGTCCATCCTCCTCCTCCTCCTCCTCATGCACTTCTTGTCATCATGCCTGCTTGAAGAGTTGGCCTCATTACAGATAGCCTCTGTAAATGCTGCTGACACAGGTACAACTTGCTCCCATAACTTCGGGGTCCCAATGGCAAGATGCTTGCTGGCAGACAGCAGAGAGGCAACTATCATTTTTCAGCTGCTGCAGAGCTGGACTCCGACCAGCTCGTCTTCAAGGCAAAAACTCTCACAAGAGTTGCACTTCTACTGCAAGGGAGACTTACCCTTGCAGTTCTGAAGAAGCTGATAATCATGTGATTGTAACTTTTTAAAATTTGTTTGTTTCAGAAACCCCCCACCCACATTGCGAAGTCCAGACCAATGGTGCAGAAGTTTTAGCCATTTCATCAGCCAGTAAGTTTCCTCCGAATTCAACCTGTCAATGTGTGTAAAAGGTCGCATTTTTTGTCAGGACACAGTTATATATTCTAATATATATATATATATATATATATATTTTTTTTTTCTTAAAATAAATTAAATGAAAAATCCCACCGTTTTGTATAAAAATCTGTTTTTTCTGGACAGATTTTCTGTACTAAACCACACGTCACATTCAAGCTACTCAGATAAAAGCGATCAACATCAAGCAGGAAACAGGAAGACTGAGGAACCGGATGTTTTATTACCAGATTTTGTCAGCCCTCTTGTTTTTCTGTTCATTGACTTCAATCTGTGTAAATCTGCCACAGGAGAACAAACTAATTCGCCCAGGTTATCGGTTCCATCTGAGGCCCTGATAACTTATCATGTGCTCGGCTGTGCAAAGTTAATAATAATGTCAGGGGTGGCTTGTAATGGTTGTGTGGAATGTACAACTGAAATATCTTCTGTACAGTGCTGTCTCAGCCATAATAACCAAATAAATTCAATTTCTTTGGGGAATTATTTTGGTCTTTACCTTTAGCTGGTAGGCTTTACACAATTCCAGGTGTGTTTAAATTAAGTACATTTTATGACAGTTTATTCAATGATACGATCATGTTTTATTAAAACTATCAGACAGGGAACATTTTATGGATTAAAAAACACACTTAAAGATCCTTTGGCTTTAACCGTTTTATAGAAAAAAAAATACACCATTAATGTACATGGATGTATAAAAAAATAATGTTTCAAGCTAATTCCCAAACCACTGCTTTTAGTTATTTAATCATAGTTATTAGGAAGTAAAGTAGATCTCATAAACCAAATTAACTCTTCCTCTCAAGTGAACCATCGGTTTCTGATGTATGAATGAATTTATCATAAATCTAAACTTTTGATTCTGTTGATGAGTCAGCAATGAAGGTCAGGTTTGTGGGTTCTGCTTATGTGGAAGGTTGGATCTGAGTATGTGAAGTCCTCCAGATTTCAGGAGGAAACGAGAAAAGATACCTAAGCCAATTATTTATCTTAAAATGGAAACAAAATATTTAATTTATTAAAATGACTAAAAAGTTGACCGAAGTGTTATAAAATAATTGCAATTTTAATGTATTTATTTGTCGTAAAAATTAAATGAAACTAAATTGTATGCATAATGTAACAGGAATATGCTCAATTTTTTCTTCATCTTTTATTTTTGATCTATTGGTTTATGAAACTGAGTTTTTCAAAATAAAATGTTTAAAATATCAGTCCAAACTTTTTCCAATTTGAGACTATAATGATGTAAAAAAGTCTAAGTCTATGATGATTTAAAGAGCCACTCCAAAAAAAATTATGTTTCTGTTGTTTTTAACGTGTTTTTTTTTCTCACAATGGAGGACATATAAAAAAATCAAGAACAAATTTGCAGTTTTTCTATATTCAAATCATTGTGAATCAGGTGCAGACGAAAAAATTCAAATGGAAAATGATTGTATTTGTGAAATAGGATATAAACTAGGCGAGTCACAAGCTCCCAGCTGATGCATCCACATAAAGACAAATAGATCGGAATTCGTCTTTATTTTCTTCATTTGAGCTAGCTGGATGGCTCCAATATTGCTCCCCACTTTTGTTGCACAGGTAATATTAGGGCTGAGAGGGGTTGTAAGCTAGCAGAAGTAAACAGATGGATGTCAGGAAGTGGGGGCGGGCTTACTCCACAGTCCCGCCCACAACTCAGAGGTGAATTTCTAATGAACTTCTGCTGCTGCACAGAAACTATGTCCTAGAAAACAACATGTTTGATTGATTTTAGATTTTAAAAAATGTCATAATCATAATTAAAAGACCACCACTAACGTAGCTTATTTTTGCTTTTTTATTTGACTAAATATAAGATATTTTCTCAATTAAAATATTGAAATTTAGCTAAGTTTTATATACAAAGGGCTTATTGAATAAATAGTTTTTGCTCCGTTTGACTAAATTTACTCCTCCTCAAAGCTATAGTAAAACATTTTAAATCTGTATCTGTAATCAGGGTTAATTGAATCTGTAACATCATATCAACATTAATATCCAGAAGTGAGGCCCACCACGGCTGAACGTGAAGGCTGGACAATCTTATCAAGCTCTGCAGGATGTTTGTGAAGCCTTTGTAGCCTGTCAGGCCCGTGTGTGCGCGCTTGAGTGTGTGTGCGGTGAAGGAGGCGGGCTTGGGAATAATAAATCCATCACTGGTGTCTGCACTCCGACAGACGAAGAGCTGACTTCAGTGACAAAGTGGCCTGCCTTTCAGCATCCCTGCTAATAGCTGCAGCCTCTGCTTAATGTCCTGACTATAATGAATTCACGGAATTAACTTTAAGAGCCGAACAAACTGATTAAAGGAACAGAATTTCAGTGGAGATTAGGTGGTAGGAGGCGGATAGGTGTTTTTTCTCTTATCTTGCTCTCGCCTGCAGTTGTTATTATAGTAATGCTAACACACACTCAGGACACTGTAAGCATTTAGTTGAGCATGTCAACAGATGTGGAGATCTCAGATAGCACTTTTACGTCTTCTAATTTCACCAGATTCTTCTCCCAGAATTGGAAAAAAAGCAGAAAAAACAAACCAACTCCCTCATGTTTGTTTGTTTTCTTCATTTTTTATGGTGAGCGTTTTCATCAGCGACTAACTGGCTGAAGCTGCCGGCTGTTATCACACAAGAACATCACCTGCTGGCTGCACATCACAGATAGCACTCACTGCTTCTCATTGTGCTGCTTGTTTTGCACTGGGGGGCATGGTGGTAGTGACCAGATAGTGACCTAAAACCTCACTCAAAGCTTGTATCAGTATGATGCACTGTCGAAGTGATTATTTGGACATTTGTTAAGTTTTAACTTTTAATTGCTGTGATGAAATTTTCTATTTTTCCCTAAGATGTCTGATAAAAGATTTCGAGGCTCGTCCATCCGTCACCCACCTGCTGGAGCACCCCTTTATCAAGCAGGCCCATGGCAAGGATGAAGCCCTCCGCCAGCAGCTGGCAGCTCTCATCCAAGAGCAGCAAGAGTTCAGCTATAAAAGCAAAACCAAGTGAGTCATTTATTAAAATTTCCCGTAGAAACAACAGCAGAATTTCTCCTCCTAATTCCTTTCTCGGTAGTTGGAGTGCAATTATTTTTCTGTCCAGTAGGGGGCAACCTTTCATCTTCTAATAGTTGATGCACAGGAATGGACATTACAGTATGTGATTATAGAGAAATGAAGGAGTGTAACTAATTCAGAAGGAGTGTTTATGCTGACTAACCTTACATTTAGACATCTTTTTTAGCAACCTGTCATCGCTGTTTACCTCACTCATAAATTTTATAAATTACACTTTTTGTTTTTAATTCACACATTATGTAAGAATTTGTTTAAAAATATGGATGAAAAATATTATTTTATCCCTCTACTTCCTCTTGACACTTGCACAGCTGCAAATGACAGAGCAAAAGGTCTCCAGCTCACTGTAGAAATACCAACATTGGCGAATGCTTAATCTCCATTATAAAAGAGTTTGCTGAAGCTGCCCTTGACTAAGAGTCTTGATGTCTTGCCAGCTCTGTTTACTCCCGAGAGCATGCCGAGTCGGTGCCTGAGCCTGATCCCGAATTCCTGTCCATAGTGAAAGTGGATAATGGGATTAGGATCTTGTAGGGCGAGAACCGAGCTCGCCTGGTTTAGTTCCTCATGCCACAGATCAGCAAACAATGACTGCAGATAAGAATAAGAAAGAAATGGAGAACTTGAAAGTAGCTGCCGTAGGTGAAATACTGTGATTTACTTCAAAGAAGACGAGTTAGACGCTCAAAGTCTAAATTTTCCATCTTAAGGGACACAAGGAGCAGGATTCACTCACAGGGACCACATGCCGATCTTATTTCGGAGTTGTCCCATTTCCTCTATATGAATAATCAATACAAAGGCGAAGGAAGATGCTCTTCCAAACCTGAAGCTAGAACACAGTTACTCTTATGATTGATTATTTATTGCTGAATTAAGATACATCTTATAGATCAGCATATATCTAATTTATAACTTTAGAATAAAACAAGACGTATTATTTTTTTAGATATGTAATTTTGGGGAAAAAAATCACATATTTTTGTTTTCATACTGTTTTATTTCTCTCTAATTATGTGCAGATTGGCTATCTGTACTTATTTAGTATTGAGTCTGAGTAATTTTTGGATTTAGCCAGATGAAATTAGACAAACATGAATAAAGATTACAGAATTTAATTTATTCTGAAACCTAATTTAGCCAATTAACTGTAAATACTGTACAGAACAGCTTCTACCCCACTGCAATTAACATGTTAAACGTGGCTAGTTAACATTAAACCTGGAGCTCTTCTTGTAAACTGTGACACAGTTGATTTTTTCTCATATTTATTATTTTTTATTATTATTTTTCTCTGGTTTTAACAATTAAACACCTCTTGAGTATCCTGGTTTTCTATTCAATAAAAATTGATATAATTTCCTGGTTTTAGTTACCAGATAAACATGTTTAAATGTATTTTTATGTTTTATAGAAAGTATTTAAATAATAAGTATTTTAAATTATGAGTGCACTGACCAGCAAGCACTTTTAATTTCAATGTACCTATGACAATGACAAATAAAGATCTTTCTAATTTTTTTTAAATAAAATTTTCATAGACGATGGTTGTTTAAGTGGATATTTTTACACTTTCATCATATTGGTGTAATCATTGCCATTTAAACTAATTTTTCCAGCTTTTTTTCAAAATTATGCTCAAATAAATTCTTGATTTGTTGTCATCATTTTTGTAAACTGCTAGTAAATTAGATGTAGTTGCATCTTAATTCCATGACATGAAGTGACAGAAAAAGTATAATTTATATATGTTTTACACCTTTATTTAATTTCTTTTCATCATTATTTACAGTTACAACTTCTTTAAAAGCAGCTTTTCATATTTTTATGGCATTTGGGAAACATTTATCATCAATTTACAATAGTAATATTATCTGTTGTATTAATTCTAAGCATGTCACTGCATAAAACAATCACTCACATATACATTCATGTTTCCTGCGACTGCCCTTAGACTGTCAGCTTACTGTATTGGTCATTCAAACTCAAATTTTGCATTCTAAGTGCTGAATTTGTGAATTATTTTTGTTCATTGACCCAAAAAACACAAACAAAATTTTAGTTATGACATTGTAATACTCCTCCTACATTACTTTAGGTCATTGTATCAAATATCCAGATCCTTTAAATGTACCTGCAACATCAACAGCTTCTAATAATTATTTTTTTATCTTTTTTAAATGTTTTTTAATCCAAATCAATCTCTAATTCTCATTTATCGCTAGTCAGATTTTTTGATTCTCACCTGGATGGAATAATAGAAAGATTCCTAAATAACCAGGAGTTCAATTTTAAAAGTTGGAAAACAATTTAAATCCTAGAAATTTTTGCCAAAAATAACGCCATGCTTTGGTAACGTTTAAAAAAGCTCCATAAAATTATATCAGGCAACAGGGCTTCTATTTGAAAGGTACATATCAAAGTTTAAACCAAGATAAATACAGAAAGAGTCTAGGAATTACATTTCTTTAGTTCACATTACCTATAAAACATTAAAGAGAGTCTAAAATATGATATTTTTGTATATTTAAGTGTTTTCTTCACCCTTAGGCTCTCTTATGGGGTCCACATGACCCGACCCTTATATTAATGTATGATCCCTCCCATGACAAAGGTGGATAGGATTTTATGTCTGCCAAGGGTTAAGCAGTTCAAGTAGTTTTATTGAATGTAAAGGGCTAATTTTAAATAAATAGTTTGTCTATACAGTCTTTTAAACCTATGCAGGATGTTTTCACTGAATTTATGTCTAATTTCCCTGTGATTTCTACTTAAATGTATTATTCTGCAGCATTTAAAACATTGATTTCAAACTACAAGAGCTCTTATATTATTTTCAAACCAACATCCGTATGTTCACACTTAAAGCTTTAGGCGTTCATAGACAGTTGTGTGTTACTCTGTTTTAAATTTAGAGCGTCTCCCCTGGGTTTTCATGGAGCCAGCTGGATTTGTATTGACCTCCGCCCACATGGGACTCATTGGAGAGTAACAGGTCAAAGCGCAGATGAAGTGCAATCACAGCCTGGGATAATGGGAGATGCGTCTCCTGGGAAAGCTTTAAAGGGCTTCACTTAAACCTCTGAAGTGACAGGGTCCTTCATTTAGCGATCAAGCTTCTGTCTCTCTTTTGTTAACACACTGCAGCTTTCAGAGCCGTTTCCATGTCCTTGACTTCACACAGGCACGAGCGGATCAATTCTCGTAAAACTCTCATAGTGGAAAGCTGTCCGGGTGATGATCTGGTAAACCTGGAGTTCCTAGACGAGGTAACAATAATTTATTTAAACCCTCACAAACGGCTACAATGTAATTTTCCTAATTTTGTTTTCTTTTCCCCCTAAAGGAGACGATAATTAGTCATCTTCACAAGCGGTACGATGAGCTGCAGGTGTACACTTATGTTGGAGACATCCTCATCGCCCTCAATCCCTTCCAGAACCTCAGCATCTACTCTCCTCAGGTTTGGAGCAAAGAAGTCACTTAAGCACTTTTTGAATTCTGTCTTTTTGCCTAAATCAATATCTAACAGAGCAATAAAATAGGTTACTGTCTAAATTAAAGGCACCAACACAATACAGTCTCAATGTCTTAGCACTAAATTTGAAATATTGTTTTTCCAGCCCCAGTGCAACATGTTTTTTTTTTTGCAATAAATGGTTGACTGTTGAAAAATAATTGAACATAAAAAATGAAACTTGAGAAAGTAAATAATTTGTATTATTTTATGTTTTGCAAGAAATTAATCTAATTAAGAAAGTTTTGTAATGTCAAAACAATCATAGTTAATTAAAACA
Organism: Oryzias melastigma; assembly: GCF_002922805.2. NCBI lineage: Eukaryota > Metazoa > Chordata > Actinopteri > Beloniformes > Adrianichthyidae > Oryzias > Oryzias melastigma. The sequence goes on from NC_050532.1 coordinate 18,689,531, forward strand.
CAGTTAAAAAACCCATGTTGGTTTGTTTTTAGCCCAACTTAGAGGTTTCCTTTTTTTTTTAACAAATATAAACTAATAATTCTTGACCTCTTTTCTGACTTCTGATTTTGTCTCTTGTTGCTCATTTAAAAATATATATTTGTTTTTAGATTTTAAGAATGTTTGACTTATTTCTATGAGACCTGTTTTAGCAGTGAAGAATTTTGAGGAACCAAAAATCTTTTTTGACTTAATCAAATCTAATGGCTGTTTTTAACCTCAGTTTTCTAAGCTGTACCACGGCGTGAAAAGGGCGGACAACCCTCCACACATCTTCGCCACTGCGGATGCGGCTTATCAAGGGATGGTGACATTCTGCAAGGACCAGGTATTCCACTGGAAAATCCAAAACGGACCTAAAATGTCCTGAAGTTTGACTACAAAGGAAATGTAGTGATGCATAAAGAGGCTAAGCTTTTATTTGGACAGTTTCAAAGAGAAAATAGGTCAAAAATGGGTTTATTATTGTGTGATTTGCTTCCCTTTTGCGTCAGTGCATCATCATCAGTGGAGAGAGTGGTGCAGGGAAAACTGAAAGCGCCCATTTGATTGTTCAGCATCTTACTTTCTTGGGAAAGGTATACCTGCTCCTTTTTATATTTTATGAAGACTGACTGCATTCTAATGTTGACCAGGGTTGGTCTATCCGCTCACAGGCAAACAATCGATCTCTACGTGAGAAAATCTTACAAGTCAACCCTCTGGTTGAGGCCTTCGGAAACGCCTGCACGGCCATTAATGACAACTCCAGCCGCTTTGGCAAATACCTGGAAATGAAATTCTCCCCGACTGGAGCAGTTGTTGGAGCCAAGATATCCGAGTACCTGCTGGAGAAATCCAGGGTCATCAAACAGGCTGCGTGAGTTTTTAGTTATCCAGTTGTGTTGGACTTTCAATGGTTTTTATTTATTTATTTTTTCAATAAATGTTTGTTTATTTCAGAGGAGAGAAAAACTTCCACATATTTTACTACATGTACGCCGGGCTTCACCACCAAGACAAGCTGAAGACTTACAGGCTGCCAGACCGGACACCTCCTAGGTTTGACTCAACACAGACATGCTCAGAAACTCTTCTCATTTATGGAAGATCTTCCTCTGATACACACCAAAAAACTCGAGTGTTGGCCAACGTGATGGAAAGATGAAAGGTGGATATCCTGTGTGTTCAAGAGACCAGAGGAAAAGAAAGGAAATCTTGTAGATTGGGAGCAGGTTCAAGGTGCTTTATAGTGGTGCAGATGGACCAAGGAACAGACTTGGACTGATCCGGAAGGAAACATTTACTAAGAAGGTTCTGAGTGTTGGATAAACTGATGAGTCTGAAGTTGGAAGTTGAAGGTGTGATGTTGGATGTTGTCAGCGGTTATGCTCCTCAGGCACAATGTGAAGGAAAAATTCTGGAAGGAAATTGATGAGGCGATGAAGTTGAAGAGGCTTTTGAAGATCAGAAGGTTCTGACTGGAGAACTACAGCTAAAGTGATCGGATAGACTGAAGGGAAGGTTCTTGGTGTGTTATTTGAAATGAAGAAAGCAGACAAGGAGACTTGGAATAAAGTATGTGTTAGGAGGAAAATATCTAAGAAAAAGTGGGACCATGAGAGGACAAAAGTACAGGAGGAGGTCAAAACCAAATGAAAGTGTGTAAGGACCTTTGAAAAGTGGATCTGTACTGCAGGTGGAGTGGAAGAAATAAATATGAAGGGTGTGCAGCAGGTGTGGGTGATCAAGGACATGATGGAAATATGTTTAGAGGTTCAACAAGTGTGATGGAAAGACAGAAGAATGTTAAAGAGTTGATAAATGAGGGAAATATTAGAGTGCAGAGAGGAAGATTTGGTTGTTATGGAGCAGGAAGTAGAAAGAATCAGTAAGAGTGAATTGAAGAAGATGTTAAAGATCCACTTCAGTTGTCTTATGATCTATTCTAAAAGTTTTTACAGTGGATGCTGTTTTTAGTCTAAATTAATTAATTTAAAAAACTGTATCATTTATTTACTAGGACATAGTTTTTCCAAAGCAGCAGGAGCTCATTAGAATTTCGCCTCTGAAGTGTGGGCAGGACTATTGACTCTATATAGAGAAATGGATAGAGCTAGTATGACATCACACATAGAAAATGCCTTGGAGTGGGCGAGTGCCAGAGGAATGGAGGAGTTTTTATGTGTTTTATGCAAAGATACAGGAAGAAACATTTAGTTCTGAGGATGCTTTTAAGAAAAGAGAAGGTTTAAAGGACCTGAAATTATTTTTTTTAATTATTTTTAATGCAAATCGGCAGTCCTAAAAACTCCGTCACAGGGTTAAAATGTTTTAGTCAGATATAATTTACCTTTAAATGAAAATGTAAGAATATTACACCTGATTGTTTCTGCTGTTCTTCTTATTGAAACATGTGGATTTATTTCTGCAGATACATCGACAGTCATCAGTGCAAAGTAATGCACGACATAGTTTCAAGAAAACTGTACAAGGAGCAGTTTGATGCAATTCAGGAGTGCTTCAGAAATATTGGTTTTACTGAAGAGGTACCAAACCATCAAATCAGGCACTGAAACTCTTTGAGTGTCTGGATAGTTATGCTTTTCCTTTCTCTTTGTTTGCTCTTCTAGGAAGTGATCTCTGTTTACAGGATTCTGTCTGCCATTTTGAACACCGGAAATATTGAATTTGCTGCCATCACTTCCCAACATCAGACTGACAAGAGTGAAGTACCAAACTCAGAGGCTTTGGAGAATGGTGAGACACAGGATGAGAATAGAGAAACTTTAGTGTTTCAACGACTTTTTGGGGCATATCTGTTTAAGAAAGTGGGAAAATGTCACCAGATATGATTCAAAATCTAAGATCAAAGCAAGAAAACTCTGATGACCAAGAATTCTACATCAGATTTGTGCGTAAATGCAGTTTTGTGTGTATTAGGCGATTGGTGCGTACTTTTTAATAATGTATGTGTGTTGTTAGTTTTAAGCTGCTGCAATTTAAAGTTGTGTGTGTGTAAATTGTATTTTCTTTGTATTTTGTGTATGTGAATTAGGAGTATAGGGAAAAATTAATTCAGCAATATATCGCAATATTTTGTTAGGCAATACTTGAATCGATTTAAAGTGCTGACAAGATGATATTTCATTTATTATTTATGAGCGTCCTTCAGTGTCTTACTTTGGTTTTCCACTAAACCCCTCGACCGCTAGTTGTCAGCACAGTACACTGAGCAGCTCTACACCGCGACCAAAACAACTAGAACTTGCGAGAACCAGCTTGTTTTGTAGTTATGAGACATGAACTACTTAGTTTTTACTTGAAATTGTTACTGAACTGAAACTGTGTGCCACATAGCTGCCAGTGTCAGCATAGACCTATAGTTCTTAATGCTGTGATCATTAAATTGACCATTTTATTACAATAAAAGACATTATATTCAGGCAGAATTGTTTTCTAAGTTGTACTCTTTAAAACAATGAGCCATATCACGATACATATCATATCGTGAGACACGTATTGGGATACATATCGTATCACCAGGCTCTTGCTAATACACATCCCTAATGTGAATATGCAAAATATTTTGTATGAGTTGTAAATAAGGAATTACGCACACACAAAGAATATTTCAGCTCTATAGTTTGGAAGCTAAATGTGTGGTAATGTTGGGATTTTGGAAATTCCGTTGTTCTGCTCGAAGCTTCTTCAGTCGTTGGGTTTCCATAAACAAACTGTACGACTTTTTAAAAATGTGTTAGTTACTTTTAATTCCACAGTTACAAAAACCCACATTATCTGTTGTGCTGTGAGAAAAAGAAAAATACTTGAAAAAACAAAATCAAAACAGGACATTTTTAATAAAAAGACAACAAAAAATGTGGAAAAAAGCAGATTTTAAATTTAAATTTCTGAATAAAATACATAACATAAAGTTTTCTAAAAGGAATGTCTTCAAATATATTCATGTTATTATAATTCAATTAAATTTTATTTATATAACCCACTTTCACAAAGCAGTTGTCTCATTGGGTTTCATACCTGTAATTGTACAAAAGCAGAAGGTTGGTCATAAAATATAAACAATAGCTGATTGCTAAACTAAACTGACTCATTGCCCTCAATGAAGAAAAACTCCTAAAAAAAATGATTTCAGGAAAAAAAGAAGAAACTAGAAGCAATATAACAAAAAAATATTCTTTGATGAGCTTTCCTTTTCGCACTTTTTACTTCCTGATAAGCAGCAAAAATAATGTTAGTTTTTGGTTACTGAGTTTCCATGTGTGACATTTAAAGAGTTTTTTTCATTTTTGGACTTTGTTAATGGAAGTCTTGTTTTTATTTTTATTTTTTTTTACTAATTGACTGCTGGATCTCATTTCCTGGATTGTCTCCCTGCTTTTCCTCAGCTGCATCTCTCCTTAGCATCGGTGCAGACGAACTCCAAGAAGCGCTGACCTCCCAGTGCGTGGTCACCAGAGGTGAGACCATCATCCGAACCAACAGTGTGGACAAAGCCACAGACGTCCGAGACGCCATGTCCAAGGCCCTGTACGGCCGCCTCTTCAGCTGGATAGTGAACCGCATCAATTCGCTGCTGCAGCCTGATGTGAATATCTGGTAAGATGACTGTCCACGGTTTTGCTCTTGATGATCTTTGACGCTGGCCCTCTGCAAAGCTCCGTTGACCTCTGTGGAAGTCCACGGAGGTAGATGAGAATACTGAGAGAAGAATATAAATGCGAACACAAGACAGCAAAAAAAAAAAAAGAAAAAAAGAGTTTAATAAATTTTTGATTTTGAGTTGCGTGCAGAGAAAATAATGTTCAGATGATTAAAAGACTTCAGAGAGACTGCAAAGAGGCTTTTCATTGATCCAAAAGAATTCCTTCATAAATATGAGCGTTGACTGTCAAAGAGTTGTCTGGCAGAGATGAAGCCAGAGTTCCTGTCTGAATTCCAGTCATCTGTGATGATTCTTTATTGCCATTAATAACTGGGCAGCGCTGGCTTAAGGTGACCTCTGCTTTAAGTGGGCAATGACAGATCTTTGAAAGCAGCAGCTCCGGGCGCCTTATTTAAAATGCAGGATGTGAAGCGTTCACGCTGTGTGATGTAAAAGCGTGTATTGTTTTCCAGCAGATATTGAAAATATCTTGAGGTTAAATCAATAGAGACTCAAATAAAACCATTTGCATGGCTTGGATTTAGTTTTAAAGTAGGTATTCTTGTCTGCCTTTCAGACCAAACTCTGTATTTAGGCTGCATGTGGATTATCATTAAAGTTTTATCAATTAATACGGTTGCTGGGGATTTGCCAGCTCCCCGGCATAGAAGAATAAGTTTGTTTGTCCCCCTTTTCTTCTTTGAAGTGCCGCTGAGAGCTGCATGAATGTGGGAATCCTGGACATCTTTGGGTTTGAAAACTTCAAGAAGAACTCATTTGAGCAGTTGTGCATCAACATTGCAAATGAGCAGATCCAGTTTTATTTCAACCAGCACATTTTTGCCCTGGAACAGGTGAGTGTTTGTAGAAAACAAAAACAGCTAATGCTGATACTATGTATATTTAGTTATTTCTGGTTCTAAATTTCTTTTTCCTGGTCAGGCACTTTTACTTTAATCTATTCTGCTCCTGAGAACCAATACTACCCGCTTTCACATTAAGACATAACAAGCCCCCTGCAGATCTTTTATCAGATATTGGAGGTAGACATTTTTAAAGTGAAATGGTAACACTGATCAGTGGAGATCTGGCCTTGAGCTTGCACACAAGTTCCTCCCCTGATGTAGGGCTCATACTCTGAAAAAATGGTGTGAATGTCTTCCTCACAAACACTGATTATTCCGAGTTGATGACTTAAACATGAGGACGGTTTAGATTCATTGGTTCCACTTTATTAGTAAAATATATATTTAAAGCAACTTTTTGATCTGAAATTAAATAGATGCAATAATGTGATGTGACTGTGGGTTATTTGTGCGCGGAAATAAATTATGAATAACTAAGTGGGCTTGGTTTGGAGCTGTTCTGTTTAGTGAATTCGTTCCATTATGCTGTAAACTTCAGCCGCAGACACACACACACACACACACACATATTCCAGCTGCAACTGTTTGTTGATGATGAGCTCTCGTTCCCCTCACACATGCACAAATCATAGTCGGACCAGATTGTTTAATTGGGTCATTTAGGGAAGCATTAACGGGTTTATTTTGCATTCACGGGCTCTAATTAGATGGAATACCAGAGCGAGGGAGTGGATGCCAGCCTGGTGGAGTATGAGGACAACAGGCCCATCCTGGACATGTTTCTGCAGAAGCCCATGGGTCTGCTGTCTCTGCTGGATGAAGAGAGCCGCTTCCCTCAGGCCACTGACCAGACGCTAGTGGGTAAGAACTCAAGTCCACTGTGGATATCAGACACATAAAAACAGACATGGATGAAGTCAGAGACAGATTTTTGATCGTTTCTTCATTTTTTGTCTCTTCACAGATAAGTTTGAAGATAATTTGCGCTGTAAATATTTTTGGATACCTAAGCGTGTGGAGCTTTGTTTTGGAATACAGCATTATGCCGGGAAGGTATCAAATTAGTATTTTTCTTCTGGTGTTAAAAAACCCAGTGTCTTGTTTGTTGGTGTGTGTAAAATGACAGAATATTATTAAAGCACAATTTTAGGTCTAAATATGACTTTGTTGTAAATTAATATTAAAAAATACCAGAAATATTTCCAAATGAAAAATAATAAATTCTAAAAATGATTTTTTTGTGTGTTTTTACGGCACAGAAGCTTCAACTTTTCACATTTACAGTATAAATCAATAAATACTTTGTGTTTTTGCAACTAACTGAAGCAAAAACACAGATTCAACTAAAATATTTCCATTAGTTACTTGGCTTTTCTTGCTTTGATATGCTGAAATGTTTAAAGTCCCACTCAAAGCATCTTTTAATTTATTTTCAAAGCGTTCTCAGTGGTCTTTTAAATAAAGTTTATGCTGTTTTTAGCCAAATTCTAAAAATCTGTGCCGTTTTTTTAGGACATTGCTTCTACAAAGCACCAGAAATTGTGGATAGAATGGTTGGGGTGGACTAACCTCCTCCATTTCCCATCATCCATCTGCTCTTCTGCTAGCTTACAGCCTCTCACTCTCAACATAACATTACTGGCGCAACAAAAACGCAGAGCAGTGCTGAAACTATCCAGCTGTACAGTTTATAGATAATCGGTGAGGTAAACAAAGACGTATATGGATGTATTTTTCTGCAAGTGGATGTATCAGAATGGAGCGGTGCAGAGAGAAATGCAATTTTAAGCTTAATTTTTTTTATGTATGTCCTCTGTCATGGGAAAAATGCCACAAGAAGATGTTATAATCATCAAAAACTTGATTTGTAAGATGTAATCAAAGGTTTATAATCAAAATGTGAGTTTCTTTGGACGATCTGTTCAATTTTGGAGAATTTTTATACCTAAAAAGATCTTGTCAGGAGGATTTGATGTTTTCATTTACACTTTCTTTGGTTTTGCAGGTGATGTACTGTGTGAACGGCTTCCTGGAGAAGAACAGGGACACTCTTCCTGCAGACATCGTTCTGGTGTTGAGAACCTCAGAGAACAAACTTCTGCAGCAGTTGTTCTCCAGTCCTTTAACCAAAACGGGTGAGTTAAAAAATGCAAGCCTTAAAAAAAAAAAAAAAAAAAAAAAAAAAAGACGTGCTTTGAAAATTAAAAAAAGCTATTATCTATCATTCACCTTTGTGGAAAAAAAAAACTATTGTTGCTTTCAAATGTGGGGCCCATATCAGTGAGTGAATAGTGTTCCTGTGTGCTGCTTCCATAACTGTTCAGGTAAGTGGGTTTCTTAAGTCTGCGGCTCCCCGGCATCCTCTGGTCCGTCTTCATTTCCAGCCTCCGTGTGCCGCGCTCGGATAAATCTGCGGTCCCCATTATCTCTTGAGAGGCTCAGCTCTCAGCACGCCGCTCTGTTTTTATTTTCACTAAGCTTTCCCCTCTTGGTTTCCCACTTCTGAATGCTATCTGCAGATTGTGGGTGCAGTGGGATATTTTTGTGATAAGGTTTCTAAATACCCAGGGGGATGAAGAAACCGCATTTAGAGAACACAAAAGCAACTCGTCCCACCTCTTTTCTGTTGGTTAAATGACTCTAGAGTAATGTGCTTGTCATTAGCCATGGATGTGGCCTTCTGGTCACTTGATTTAGCTGAAATGCTAATAGATGTCTTAAATTAGGAGACTCCCTCTTCCTTCTTTATTTCTGATAAGCCACATTGTGTGATTTTTCTCTCTCGCTGGCTGTAAACGCCTTTTCACTCCTGCTGGTTTTTAAGGAGCTTCGATTCATCTGTGATGCTTCTGTAAACTTCATCAGCACATTGTCCACAGGGGAGTCTTCTGCCACTTCCTCCTGCAATTAGCAGCTTCTAAAGAGAATGACCCTAAAAGAAAAAAAAGTCATTGAACACTTCTATTCAGCGCAGAAAGGTGCTGAATAGAAGTGTTGTAATGTTTAATGTGGCTGTCAGTGTCAGTTCTCGCTAAAAGCTTCTTTATTTCTTCTGCACTTTAGTCTGTCCAGCCATTCCGCTGGAGGCATGTGATTTATGAAAGAAATAAACATCTCCAGCACCATTTCGGACCCTTTTTCAGCCTAAAAGGCTTTGACAAACCTTAAAGTGAGGATGCAGACGTGTCACGAGGTGGTGGGTTGC
>NC_050532.1:18698501-18734391 GCF_002922805.2 Oryzias melastigma
TAAAATTTGCAAGAAGCATGGAGGGGAGAGGGGGGTTCAATTTGCATTTTCCTCTTCACATTTTGGATCTTCTGTTATCTGTGAAATTAGCATTAAGTGGGGGAATCTGATAGAAATCTGTTAAACATCAGGGTGGTTTTTACAGCATGGGGATCCTCTGAGTGACCAGTAGGGGGCGCCCTTGCAGACCTGCAGCCTTTTGAGCATAACAAATTCATCTGGGAAAGCCAGTTTACACTCACATGGAGGTTTTCCTTCATATTCAGTATTATTTTGATATCCTACATTTATTTTTACATGAGGGGGAAATAAAAAGGCTGCAGAAAACAAAAAAAACAAAAGCTCCTACATGCAAGGTCACTCGAGCCCGGCAGAATGGAGGTGCTTGAGGCTCGGACATGTGCTGTTGTCAGAGGAAATGGGCTGTATTTGCATGGAAAAATTCCTTAGAACCAGGGCTTTTCCCAGATCAGAGGAGGATCAAACTATTTGAACTAGCTGAGCTCAGTAGGGACTAGCAGGGCCCGAGTAACCTGTAGTTATGCGTGTCTGTCTGTTTGTTTTTCTTTCATGACAGGATAGTCCTGCTTGCATCACACAAAATCAGAGCAATTTGGATAGCAAGAGTATCCAACTCCTTTTTTATTACTTTATTTGTAAAGCTTGATTTTTTTCACAGAAAATGTAGATTTACTTCTGTGTTGATGGTGATTTGAAAGAGTTTTGCATCCGAGGCTTTTATTTAACTTCCACTTCTGGGAAAAGTGTATTTTGCCTCTCCCTAAAGTTAATATTTTTTGCTTGTGAATGCCTTTTTTAAATTATTTTGGCTTGAATATTCTCCTTGTACATGAAACTTGTGCCGTTTTGCATAATTTAATAGGTTTTGATGAATTTTAAGCTATTGCAGAAATCTATCAGAGTTCAAAGGTTTATGATGTTTGTTCTATGGTGCACAGGTAAAAAAAAAAAAAAAAAAAAAAAAAAGACAGGGGACAGCTGACTATGACCTGTTACCAATAAGGAGAACATTTCTCTGCCACAATCAAACTAAATGGAGAAAAGTGCAATTTATTTAATAAGCAATTTGTTTGACAATTAGCTTGCTTGTTGTAAACAGAGTAACTGCCATTCTCTCCAATTATAAATTGTCCAACTTTAAGAGGAAATAATTAATTTTGGAGGTTAGTTCCAAACACTTTTTTGGGTGAATCCTAAATTGATGGCAATTTGGATGGGAATTTCTATGCACCTTCCCAATTTTATATGTTTGTAATTCAAACTTTTGAAGAAATTTGGGGGCATTTTTGTAACAGCAACAAACTCGAGCATAAATGATCAGACTATTTGTGTCATTTCAGGTCAGGGTTGCATATACAACTGAGATAATGAATGAAATGGTTTAAAATCAACTTTAAATGGGCTGCATGGTGACACCTTTGGAGAATCTGTATTTTCAGTCGCTGGCTATAAATTAAGAGACAATCTGATCTAAAACAACAGCAGTATAAGACAAAAGTCTTGTAAAAGGGGTGCAATAAAAGCAGCAATGAAATTGATGAAAATGAAAACATTAAATATGTGTTTTTAAAAATGCACTTTTATTCCCAGGCTTTCAACTTAGTAAAGCCAAAAAATAAAAGTTCATCTTTAAGGGAATTTATAAAACTGCACAATAGTGTACTTTCTAACAAGTATTGTTTGTTCTGCCTGTTCATCTACTTTTAAAAAAATCTGGAGTTTAATTAATCGGTCCTGATTGCATCCAATAATAAAAAAAATTCTATTGGGATTAGAAACTAGTGATGTGACTAATTGGTCTGACCATCATTATATACAGTCAGTGGCTTTAATTATCAATAAATAAATTCATTCTAGTAGTACAAAGCCTCTTAAGATCTCTAAATATCCTTGTATTTGTCTGAATCTTCATGGGAATACATCAATATTTTTATAAGTTACAAGATATCGATAAATAACTAAGTCATAAATTTAAATTAGGTTTATGACTATTTTTTTAGGCTATAAGTTCAGGCCTGTCTGTGTCAAACAGTTTATATCTGAGTATACAGCAGTGGCTGTTCTCCCGTTCTTCTTCCATCTCCCATCTTGTTGACAGGCTGCTCTCAGCTCCGTGACACATCTCGCTCTTTGTTCTCCTGTAACAGACAGCTTTTTCATCCCAGTGGGCAGATCTTCCACTATACATCCACTCAGCAGGGACACTCAGAGAAACAGCTACTTAGGTGCAATTTCTCCCCAAATTGTGGCATTTGTGAATGTTTTGAGTCAGCAGTCGGATTTATCAAGTCCCCACACTGCAGGAGCAGGAAGCCAGCTCTCCCAAGTCACATGGTGCAACATCTTTTGATAAATGCAACACTGTTGTGTCACTAAAAGCCAATTACACCATGCTTTTTATGATTGATCTACTTTGACAGTAGTGGATGGCATTTAAATCAACAGCCCCCAGAGTCATCTCCAGGCATAAACGGTGGTGGTTATGGAGGGCGGAAGGGTTGCGGGGGGTTATGGGTGCTTTAATCTAATTTGCTTGGCTGCTGAGTTTGCCTTCTAGATCACATGTTTTGAAAAGAGCGAGCCGGAGAGAGGCACAGATATCCAGCAAGCCTCTGCTCACTCAGCTCAGGAACGGCTGCTCCTTCTTACAAGTTTGATTGTCCCCCGACAGCTCGATCCGCAGCTTCTGAAGTACAAGGCGCACACTAGCGCTCATAAAAGCGTGCGGGGAGGTGTCATATTGAACGCAGGATTGCTTTTTAATCCCAGGCACATCGACTATTCTTGTCAATAGAGCTCCAATACAACTGCCAGCTTGAACTTTTTTTTTTCTTGCAGGATTCTTGCTGGGCTTAATTTTCAAAGTGAATGCACAGATGCCAAGGAAAGCTTTTTTTTTTCCTCCCCCTCTCCCCCCACATTTCGTTCTAACCATGCCGAGAGCACCATGCATGAAGCAAAAACAACAGTGGGACACCCCCTCCACCTGTTTCTCAAAAAGGAATGACCTTATGGGGTGTATTCCCCTCATCTGCTCTCCCTTTTAGCTGCCTAAACCACTAACTATTTACTTTTTAGTTTATTTTTTTGTGACTTAAAACCAGGGAAAATGCTAGGAAAATCACATGTGCAGCTTTATTATTTAAAGAATCCTCTGTCAAAGAACAAATATTTCTTTTTCAAGTCGGTTTCAGGGTTTGAATAATTATGATCCAAGTCATTATACAAGTTCACCACTCTGTCTAAATTAGAGGAACTTCTTTTAGGTTGGACATCACAGGTGTTCCCATGGTTTCATGTCTCGGGAGGCAGAATCTTTGAGGATGCAGACTATTAACCCATGCTCTAATCATGCAGTCAGAAGGGGATAAGAATCCCGGCAGAAGAATGAATTACCACAACCCACCGAGGAATACACGAAGACAGCAGCGTGTGTCCATTTGCGAGGCTTAGGTACAACTGTCATAGTTTCTCTCATCGCGGCGCAGCCCCTTCATCTCCTCTCGGTGGTACGGCAGAAGTGAGGGGCGTGAAAGCACAGTGACACTCCACGAGCTCGTTCCACTCGCTGCCGCTAATTCATCATGACAAATGTGCTCAGATGATCTGGCCCAGCAGCACTAATGGGAAGAGGAGAGAGCGCACTTCATTTGCACAAGACCCACTCCAATTAATCCATCCAGCTTTACTCTGGGCTAATTGGAGCAGGGCCCTCCCTGCCTGTGTGTCAAAATATACCCGACACAGTTTAACAGCCCCTGTTTTTAAAGACCATACTTTCTGTGTGTGTGTGTGTGTGTGTGTGAGTAGAGATTGCGCCGAAGGGCAGTTTGAGGTTGTAAAATCTGCTCCTGGTACTTAAACACAAGGCCTTCACACGGATGTGTGTTTAAATGAGCAATGAACTGCTCACGTCTCACTCCTTTATGTTACACTTCCCTTTCTTATGATTTTGGGTTGTAATTCAGCACCTCAGGTCGCTTTTTAAAAACATATTTTGAAGACCCCGCTTTTTTCATATGATGGATAATATATAAAAAATAAACTAAGATTAAAGCTTCATTTTTTCTTTTTTCAAATTGTTGCGAATCTGGAGCAGACAAAAAAAATGCAAGCGGAAAAAGCTTTTAGATATGATGTAGGACTTATTATACGATGGCAAGCCACAAGATTCCTGTTCTGCTCCATTCCGATGCATCCACCTGCAGACAAATAGATCCACTTGTGTTTTTGTTTACCTCGTCCGAGCTAAAATGTGGTTCAAAACTTTACAGCCGGATATGCTAATTTTGATGCACTCGTTGTAAGGGGCACTAAGCTGCCTGTATACAGATGGATGATGGGAAATGGGGGTAGACCAACTAATTCAGGGTGAATTTCTAGTTAACGACTACCGCTCTGCAGAAACTTGGGCCCAATCTGTATTCTTCCCTTTTCCTTACCTCTATCCGCTGGTCAGCTAACGTTAGCGCAAAGCTTCCAGTGCTTGAATACCTACATAACAAAGCTGTTTTATAACTTTTAAAAGGTCATGCTACAATAAAAAGCCATTACTTACATTTTAATGTAAAGTTTTGAGGTTTAGAGCACACCTAGGTGAAGAAAGGCGCTTCTCCTCCACGCCACAGCGCGACGTGGTACACCCTTGCAAGCCCAGGTGCCGGAGAAGAGAAGATGACGTTGGCTGCGGTTAAATGAGCCGCCATTCACATTTCTGTGGTCAAATGAGTCACTGGATTTTTTTTGTGTTAGTTTCATCCAATACTTACGGTAGCAGGACTGAGAACACTGGAAAATCTCCACCAGACTCCATGGAGCTTCTTGATGTGAACGGCGGCTCATTTGACTGCAGTTGTAAAGGATTGTAAATCAATGAAAGAGCATTTTGATGTTAGCTTTCATTATTTTATCAAGAACTCTGCTTTGAAAAACCAATTGAATGTATTGGTCACAGCAATAAACATCAGATAATTAGCTAGAAGAGTCTTTGCTGAACTGGAAGGAGAAAGAATCAGCTCAACTACCAAAAGCCAAACCCCCTCAGAGGAGATTTTGGAAACGGAGGCTTCAGATCAACATGAAAAATTTATTTTTAAGACGCTTAAGTAGTGGGAATTTGGTTAAAAACTTCCTAATCCTAATTAAAACTACTGGGGGCATTTTTTAAATAAAAAAAAATTGTAAGAGGAGGACTTTAGAAAATATTTTTGACACCCCTTCCACTAAAAATGCCCCTACAAATGGAGGGGTAAGGGGAAGAATTGGGCATCAATATTATATTTGTTAATGCTTTTACACTAGATCAAAAGATGATCAGAATGGGACTTTAACCCCTTCATAATTGACTTTCTTTTCAATTATATTGAAAATTATTCTTCAGTGTCAGGCTGCACGGTGGCACACTCTTCCCTCACAGCAAGAAGGTTTCTTGTTCAAGTCCCGACTGGGGGACCTGAACAGAACCATCAATGGGGGACCTTTCTTTGTGGCAATTGCATGTTCTTCTTGTGGGCTTTTTACTGGGCCTCTGGCTTCCCACCATCCAAAAACATGCTTCATAGGTTAATTGGTGACTGTATTTTGTGTGAATGTGAGTTTGTAAAGGTGTGTGATTGTGGCCCTGCGACAGATTGGCTTCCTTCTTCCACAAGTGGCCAGCAGCTCTGTGACCTCAAAAAGGACAAAGAAGGTTTAGAAAATGGATGGAATCTTCAGTCTTTTGAGTCCTGGATTAACTATGTTGCAAATTACCATCATACTTCTTTACGGAGTTAAAACTGAATTTGCCAACTGGTTTACTGCTAAATAATATTAAATTAAGTTATTTTATGTTTTAAGAAAATTTTGATTTTATATTCTAATATGTGTTTCCTGTGTTCTAACAGACACCACACTGACTTGTGTGGAACTCTCTTGACCTGATATGGCAACCTTTGTCTAAACTTCCATGTGTTCTCCGTGAACTCAGTTGAACTCCTGATTTTCCTTTCACAGGTTTCAGGAATAGCAGGCAGACGTCGATTCAGTTTATACTTTTTTTTCTACATAAAAATGATGTTTTCTGCTGCAGACATGAGGCTCGTTTTGTTGAATCCCTCTTCATATTTGCATTTCTGAATTCGGTCTCTGTGGTAGAAAATCTAGAACAATTGTTGGCCTGTCACTTCTGCTTTATCTTAAAAAACTTACAAAGGTTTCCCCCCCTTGCCGTACGCGGCTGCCTGGGTAATGCTGCCTTCTGTGTCTGCAGACGTATTTTTCTAAAGGTGTGTGTGGCACATCTGTGCAGCTATTGTTTATTCATGGAGTAAACCCTTTGAAATGTGTTAAGATACTTCCCACTCATTATAAAAATCCTGCCACCCATGGATTAGGACTTTGATGTCACCAATCCTGCTTCAAAGGCTTCTTTCACTGCTATTAATCACAGTTTAGCCTCTGAAGATATAGCCAGAGAAAACATTTGGACATCTTGTGCAGAAACTTTGAAATGCTCAGACTGTCTTTCATATGCTTTGCTCATATCCTTTCCGCTGTGTGTGGGGCTGTTGGACTGCTGTGCATGCAGCTGCACTCCTTATTCCTTGGGATTCAGCTCAGATTAAGACTTCTTCTGAACTGTCTTTTATGCTGCGGCTCCTGTGCGAACACTAACGAAGCAGTTGTATGCTTGAAAAAAAAAAAACACCTCTTGAAAGCTCAGCGAGAATAATCGCTTCCTTTCCGTGTAGCAGGTACAGGAGCTCACGCATAAGTAAATCCTGGTGTTTGTGGTTATAACGCTTTTGTATTCAATAGGAAATCTGGCAACGTCCAGGGCTCGGGTCACTGCTGCGTCCAGATCTCTACCGCCGCAGCTCGGCTCAGGACGCTCCAAGGTGAGGCTCCTGTAGCACAAATCATCACATGGAACCGCAGGACTTTTTATTTGTTGCTCACAGCCATTACGCCATAAGAAGCCCAGTAGAAGCCCTGTGCTGTGAAGCATAGCCACTTTAATTGACTACCCAGTTTTGTGGCTTTTTTGCTTGTGGTGATGCAGCTCTGCCATCTGGCATTTCACTTCATGGAAGTCGTTCCTCACATTTATGGAATTTTGTTTCTAACCGAGAAAAACTGTTTTGTCATATTTTATTTCATGTTCCAGACTTTGGAAAAACATAATCTTGTGGTCCAAATAACCTGAGAAATCCTAAATTACCCTTTCAGGAGCTCAATATGAGATTATATCAGAAAAAATTATGTTTATTTATGTATTGTTAAAATAAAGCTATGATCATTTGGCTGGACTGAAAATGTGGACACATTTTGACAAATTTTGATTTTTTTTTAGTTAACTTATTGATTTATTTGCTTGATTTATTTTGCAATTTTTGTGTCTACATAAGTGCTGAATCCAACTTAAATTAAGGAATTGAGTCAGTGAAAACTAAATAATCAAAACCAATTTAATGGCTCTAAATTTAAAAAAGAATTGCTATGTTGGAAGAAATGAGACAAACACATATTTTTGGACTGTCCGATTATTACAGAAAAATACTTACAATGGAAATCTCTACAAATTTACTGCTATTGATGTGATACCCTAGGATATCTTCAAGCATGAACAAATATATACTGCATATAGGCTAGTATCAGTAATTGGAAGAAAAATGATCAAAATAAACAGAAAAAAATCAACAATAAAATAGTGAAAAATAAACTAAAGCAAGTTTATTGAGTGGCAAAACTGTCTTGTTGAGCTTTTTAGACAAAGAACCAAATGAATAACTTCATAGAAAAATCTATACATATGACTGTGGACCCAAATATGACAAATTATTAAACAAATGAATGGAAGATGGGGCCTTAGTTAAGATCTTCCTTTTATACTTCTTTTATTTTCCTTTTTTTCTGTTTTTACCTCCTTTGTTCTTTGTTTTATTGTTATTCAAGTTGTGAACTGACCTTGACAGTTTCTCCTGAGCCCACTTTCAGTGGAAGGGGTGTGGCCTTCTAACATGCTCCTGACTGGAGAGTGTGGTTGCTATAGAAATGTAGACTCATACCGACTCAGACCAATCACTGCTTACTAAGGACATCAGAGTCCAACATGGCGACGGCTTTATTCTGTAAAAAAAATTGTGACTGAAATGACTTCACGTTGTTGGAACCGCAAGTAAGATTATGTTCTATGGGTGACGTCACAGTCGCTCAGTTCAGTTCTCTTTTACAGTCAATAGTAAAATGAAATGCATGTAAAGGTACACACTGAATTTAAAATGAAAAATCTCTGGAAAATGCATGTAAACCAGTGTTTCAGGCTTCTGCATTCAGAACTCTCACGTTTGGGTCTCCCTATGCAAGTTTTTATGTCCGTTCTCAGGCTCTTCTAGAAAATCGTGTGTTTGATCACCTACTGGAAGTTCAGCCTATTGAACTTTTGACTGAACTTTGACCTATCAGGGACCAGTGATGTGTAGGTACCGTCCTTTTCAAAACATGGAAGTGCCAACTGTTGTAACCATGTTCACAAAGGATAAATGTAATATTTAAAATTATGATTATATGACGTCAAATATTTCATATTGGAATAGAGCTGTGAAAAAAAGCCTGCAAGGTTCACGAGATTTGCAGCACTTCAGCAATTATTATTGTTTCCTATGTCATCGCTTTTTTAGCAGTTGACACTTCCATGTTTGGAAGAGATTACCAAATTCAAGTCCCTGATTGGTCAAAGTTCACATGGTTTAATTGTTAATCCACGTTCAATGGCTGTGCAGCCTGAAAACTCACTTAAAAACCTGCATAGCAACTTGTGAAGACAGAAGCCCAAAACGCGCTATGGCGGCTTGAATAAGAGCTTTCAAATGTATTTTTTGCTTCTTTACTTTCTCTCTGTTCATCTGCTTTTTTCTTTTCATATCCTTGTTTTTCACTCTCGAAGTCTCCCAAATACCTTTTAAAGGTAAGAGCTCTAATATAAAGGTAACACCCACTGAATCAACTCTATCCACAGAGTGTAGAGCTAGATTTATATTTATTGTGAACCCCAATTCACTGAAATAAGATAAAGATGTTATAATCTTCAAAAATGTGTTAATCTAAACCTGAATTGTGTCTGATTTCATCTCGTAAATTATTTCCTTTTCTGTGTCATCAGTCTAAATAAATACTCCACTATGATTCTTTTAGATGATAGAAATCCTTAATGAGACCCAAACACAGACTAACATCAAAATCTGTGTAAAACTATCAATTTTTGTTAAATCTCCAACAAGAACCAAATCAACTGTTCTTAATTGTGACTTCTTGGGTCAATAATTGCGGTGTGATTGATGTAAAATGCATGTTCTCAATCTGGGTTGCAGAAAACTAATACAAAAAAAGTTCCAGATGAAAGTAACGGACTCTTGTTGGAAGAGTTGAAATGAGCTCCAGATAACAGGATGGTGGCGTTGGAGGAGCTCAATCATCTCTCTTCCTTCTCAGAGATCGTACCTTTCTTCCTCTGTGCAGGACTGAAATAAAGTATTAAGATATGCACTTTGCGACATCGACTTACCATAAAATATCTATTGCATCATTAATTTTGATGAAGCCATGAGGTGCGAAAGCCATTAGAAAGCTTATATTGTGTCCTCGTTAATCCGCCGTCGTTGGGACGACTGTCTGCTGGATGACGGCTAGTCTCATTACTCAGAACGTTCTGCAGTTTTCCCGTGCCCCACAGCAGTGTTGAATTATTCTCTAGATTGTTAGCTTTAACTGTTTATGAGGCTGTGTCGTATCAGTACCACAGTTAGTACAGCTGTGTATTCCCAACTGGCCCATTCAAAGCAAGAAAAGCTGCTGTGATATTACCCTTTATCCCTGCAGAGCTCACTGACGACACCGTGTTCACCAGGAAGCGGCGTCTGATTGGGATCTGCTCTAGTGGTAACTGTGCTTGTGTTCAGGTGGACACTATGGAGATGATGCGCCACCCCGACGAAACCACCAACATGAGGAGACAGACCGTGGCGTCCTATTTTCGTGTAGGTGTTCTCATTTCTTGCTGCAAACAAACATCTCACAGAAACAAACATAAAACCTCAGAAGCAAACTACACCTGAGATTCTCCTGCAAACCAATTACTGGATTAATTTTGCTATTGAAACTCTTTAACACTCCTGGATGAATTTTTCATACCTTCTCGGTCAAATCGGAGCATTGGCAGATTGGGAGTTTTGACGGCTCTTTTTCAGAACTGGCACAGGTTAATGATCATCTTGAGAAATTCCAACCTGCAACCATTTTTATTGTAGTTCATCAACATTTGATGAACCTCAACTGTATCAATATTACTTGATGGCATGATCAAAGGAAGAGCAGAGATGGTTTGAAAGCAACTAAAATCTTCAGCGGCACTCCACCAAAGAAAACAAGAGACAGCATGTTTATCATGAAAATAATTCCATTCACCAAATTATTTAGATCTTATTTGAGGCTGGTGTTGTTATATAAGACGTGACTAACCAATGTGATTTTTATTTAACTATTATTTAAATTTCGAAACATCCGTCTCTAGAATTTAACAATTGGTTGCTTGGTTCATTTCTTTTAATTTCTTTTCCCATTTTTTTTTTTTTTCTTTTTTGTTCCTGAGATCCAACAACAAAGAAGTATTGATGTTAGTTTTAACAAGCATCCAGAAAAAGTGGCTCTCATAACTTTGAGTATGAGACAACAATAATTGCTAGAGTCCTCCAGACCTGAGCTTTCATTAATCTCTGCAATAGTCTGATGTGAAACCTAACTCTGATCAAGAGCATAACTTAGCACAAAGAAAGGCTGAAATGATGATTAAATTCCCTTTTAGGTGGTGGGAATTATATAAGGAACATACATTTGTAGGATGAGCAGAAAATCTCCAATGAAAATAAAATATTCTCTGCCGATCACAGGATACTGAGCTTTGGTTCATGTAAGATATTTTGTTGCTAATCTGAGTAGCTTTTTCTGCTCTAGTACTCGACATGATCCTCTTCTAATGTCAAGCAATAGCTTTGGTTGTTGCTACGAAGTTGTTTTAAGCTTGTGTTATCATCATAAGGTGTAAATCAGACACTTGTTCGGCAGGACAGGAATTTTGCTAGGATATTATGGGTTGATGGATAGGGCATGTTTTTTTGTTTGGAGTGGTTCTTTCTCAACAAAATAGACAACAGTGGCAGTTTTGTATCTTCAGAATCTGGGTCCAGACCATATATTAAAAAACTCTTTTTAGTTTGTTTCTTCTGTACATAACGGAGTCTCGGAGAACTTCTGCTTTGACTGATGTATTTGTATCTCCAAAAGACGATCAAAACTATGGCCGAATCCGAATTCTTCCCCTACCCTTATGGATTTTCCCTACCCCTATATTTAATCCTTCAAACGGAGAGTTCTGGAAAATACAGTAGTGTCTTCTAGTTCTGATGTCACTCCCACTCAATAGTCGCTGCTCGCCAGTCATCCACGATATCTGCTAGCGCTCAGAAAATACATAACATTGATTTATTAACTTTTAAAAGCCATGCTAAGACAAAAAGTCATTACTTTGTGCTTCGGAGCACATGAATGTGAAGAAAAGTGTTTCTCCTCCACTTATATAAAAATATTTAAAAAAAATCCACCAATCAGATTATTTGACAACACAAGCCTATCCCAGCATTCTTTCACTCCCCTTTTCATGCTCATTTTTGCAGTTTTAAAAGTTTATTCAATTGCAAACACATATATTAGGAATATGTCAATTTCCTGAGACCCGTCATGCAACTGATCCATGCACAAGAAGCTTTGACTTTGGGAAATATAAATCCCAAGTCAGACAAATCGGAATTTGATCTCCAGCTAAAAGAAAAATGATTTTTTTTTCTCTGTTCGGAATCCTGAGAATCAGTAATTCTTTTAAAACTTATACATGTAAAGGTCCTACAAGTAAAATCTTGTATGAAAACGTTTTGTGAATCATGTTTGTACTGTTGTTTTAATCTTAAAACTGTTTCTACAAACTGAGTTTTACAATTCTGTTGCAAAGTGACAAAATTACAAGATTTTATTTCTGTTTGTATGTGTAAAACTCAAACTAATGTTTTCAAGTAAAGTTCTGTTTACAACATCTGTACCTGCACTGATTATTGTTGCATGTTTTTTTTTGTAGTACTCCCTAATGGACTTGCTGTCTAAGATGGTTGTTGGCCAGCCACACTTTGTCCGCTGCATCAAACCCAACGATGACAGACAGGCTCTGCGCCTCTGCAGGGAGAGGGTGATGGTGCAGCTGCGCTACACTGGCATCCTGGAGATGGCCAACATCCGCCGGCAAGGCTACTCCCACCGCATTCTGTTTGAGGAGTTTGTTCCCAGGTAGCTGTGACGTCAAGGCGGCACCGTCCTCACTGTAACGCACACACTTTTGCGGAGTGCTGACACAACCCCTGAGAGAGCAGCGAACAAGTCGACCCAGCGCTGCATCACACAAAAACACGGGTTCTTTAATTAGAAAGAAGTTTGAGTCGAGCAGAGCAAGAGGCTGACTAATTGGCAGTCATTAGTGATGGAGCAAGACCTAATCTTACAGCTCTTTTAACTGGGAGGATACTCTAGTGTGGAAAATATGAATAAAATTCAAATGGGGAGGAACTGTTATTATAAGGGGAGATGCATTTTAATAGCCTCCCTTTTACTATTCATAAAGAGTTTGTTCTTCCTCTCAGTGACCTGGAAAAACTCAAACATGTTCTCTTTGTCCCATTGGTATAACGTTAGCACACAATTAAAACATGTTTCATCTTTAAGGAGACTTTAGTTTCAAGTTTAAAAAAAAATATGGGACAGATTTTACTAAGTGTTTGCCTTTCTTTTGGGTTCCATCTTTTACAGGATGGGGGAGAAAATCAAACATTCACACAGTACATTTTTGATGAGGGTGCCCTTTAAGAAATATTCCGCCACCTCTTATGTGGAGACTTAAATCAGATATCAACTTTAATTAACTTCTGGCCTTCTGGAAACAACTTTGAGGTGGCTGGTTCGTCTCACAGCTCAAGGGAAACTTGTGTTTAGTGAATAAAAGCTTTCAGTGACCACATGATGTCCCGGTTTGACTCCCAATACTTTGGAAATGTTCTACTTCCTGTTGATTCTGCGGCAGCAGAGCAGAAAGTGTGACTTTTAACCTCACTTTTGCACACACAACATCCCACCTGAGCCCAGCAGAACTCACGGATACACCCAAATGGCTAAGCTGCACCTTGAGTAAATCTGATTTAAATTTGTGCTCTCATATCAAAGGCTCGTCTGATGTTGCACCGCTTTGTATTTACCATCAAAGAAATAACAGGTATCAACAGGAATTAGTATGAAAGGCTTTAGACTGAGGCGGGGAGGGGAGTTCAAAGAAGTTTTTTCTTCTTGTTGTTCTTGTTTTTTGACCACCGCAAGAACATGGGAGATGAGCCAGGAGTTGTGGAGCCTTGATGTCCTTGAGCAAACACTCGCAGTCCCCGCTGTCCTGCGGCGGCATTTTGTAAACTTTGACAAAAGCATCAGGAGTTGGACTCAGACACGTCAATTTGCACACGTGGATGGACATCTTTTATGAAATAAGAAACCAACCTGCAACAATGAGGCTCTGTTGAAAACTGTCGTGTCAGTTGCACAC
Organism: Oryzias melastigma; assembly: GCF_002922805.2. Classification (NCBI taxonomy): domain Eukaryota; kingdom Metazoa; phylum Chordata; class Actinopteri; order Beloniformes; family Adrianichthyidae; genus Oryzias; species Oryzias melastigma. The sequence continues at coordinate 18,712,189 of NC_050532.1, forward strand.
ATTCTCCAAATGACACTGACATATATATTTAGCAGTTATGTGATCTGTTATTAGCATTCTCTTAAGTAGAATTGTATATATACAGCAACTGCAGAAGTGGAAACCCTCTCAGATCGTTTAATTTCTTGCAGTAATGAGGAAGATATTGCATTTAGTCAAGCCAAATCTTCAATTCCAGCTTTCAATTAATCAAAAAGTATTTTCATGCACCTTTCAGTATCCGTTTACATTTCTTATGAAACACAAACTTTCTCATATTTGTCAAGATTTTCCTAAAAGGATACCATGATTTTCATAAGTCTTTCAAAGTAAACTATATCCATATAAATAGTCTTAAATTACCTTTGGAATACTAAAAAACAAACTATTTATGAAAATTAGGTTATTTTTGTGGCACTCGCGAAGCTAACTGACCACTGCTAGCTCGAGCTGCTTGCGTTAGCTTGGGGGCGGAGCAGACTCTTCCTGGAGGGGGCTGTCTCACATTGTGACATCAGCACGTGAGGACCCACTTGTTTTCGGGGGTATGAGAGGGTCAGAAATGCGTAAACGGATCAAAATACTGCTTTGGGGTTGTTTATAGTGAGGAATGAATATTATAATACACTTAAAAGCTCAAAAAGTTGTTTTTTCATGGTATAGCCCCTATAAATATGTAGAAAAAAGCTCTACCTTCTCACTAATAATACTTTGATTTAGAAGTTTTATACTCTAAACAATGTATTTCTTGTTTGTCTTTCTCTCAAAGATACTACTATCTTGCCTTTCGGGCTCATCAGATGCCTGAAACCAGCAAGGAGAACGTTGTTCTCATCCTGGAGCGGACCAAACTTGAACACTGGGTCCTGGGAAAAACCAAGGTAACATTGTTTTTTTTTTTACAAAAAAGTTGACTTTAAAAACAGGCCGAAAAGCATGTGTGTGGTGTTGCAAGCAGATGTGAATGTGCCGTCAGGTGTTTCTGAAGTACTACCATGTGGAGCAGCTGAACCTGCTGCTGAGGGGCGTGATGGCTCGGGTGGTGGTGATGCAAGCCTACACTAAAGGCTGGCTCGGAGCCCGACGGTACCAGAAGGAGAAGCGCAGGAGGAACCGAGGGGCCGTCATTATTCAGTCCGGTACAGTTTTATTCAAAAAGTAAAAATGATTGTTAATATTTGCTTGTGAATCTTCATGGAAGGGATAACCACAGATTGACCTTTGAGGGTTCAGAGCAAACACTAAGACCTCTGAGAGTTCAAAAGAATCCATCCTCTGCCACCTGGTTTAGTGCTGTTTTGAAGTGGGATCTTGTGTAGACTGTGCAGTTTTTTTTGTTTCACAGAGACAGGTCAGCAGTCTCTCACATGCAGACGCACACACTCTTGTCTGTATCTTTCCTTAGCTTGGAGGGGCTACGTCGCTCGCCAGAATGTCAAGCAAATAAAAATGGAGCGGGAAGAAGCCGCAGTCCACAAACAGCCAGGTGAGAGTAAAAGTGGTGCAGACACCTCATGCCCGGAAATGTATCCCATTCAGTTTTTGGAGAGGTTTATTTTCTAAAGGGATATAGATCTTTGTGAAACACCTTTTTGATCTCCATGAGTGGCCCACGAAAAAAAAAAGAAATAATTAATTATTAATGAAGACAGAAAAGCTTTTGAAAGTTTCTGCAGCATTTGGTCGCCATGTTGTAGAAGAACAGTGACTACTGAGATCTTTTCTTTTTCCCTTTCATCTCCTTCCCAGTAAAGGCAGAGAGGGGCTTATCCCTTCTGTTTCCTCACGACTTCCTCTCTGAAATTCCTGGCCTATTACACAGCTCTCACATACCAGAAACAAGATGCCTTTTTATACTGTCAACCTTTTCATCTGAAATGTAAATTAATTCTTACTCAGTGTGCCTTGACGAAGATCAAAGTGGGCACATTAACCTTCCCAGCCAGCCCCCCACCACCACCACCGCCCCTCATCCTTGGAGCCACTCACTGGAGACCTGGAGTGGGTGCCAAAAGGGGCAGGAGAGAGGAGGGCAGGGGGAGGAGATTTGGCATTGTTCCCCTTGGCTCTCTTAGGGGCTGCCCTCATCTGGCACATGGAGCATCTCAGTCGCCTGCACACCTTGTGTAAATGTGCTCCATTAAACCCTTGTAAATAAAGCTGCAGAATGGGTAAACACGGGTTCGGTGTGAGGAAAGCCTCTCTGTCGCCGCCGCCGTCTTTCTCTTTTAGCTAAGTGTGTTTGTGTGTGGCCGCCGGGGTTCACGTGGAAGGAGGGGTGGGGTGGGGTGAACCTGACATAAGTGGGGCCTCAGCACCCCCGGCAGAGCGCTCCAGCACATTCGCATTGTGTGTTCTCCACAGCTTATAGCCTTTGAGGTGGGCCGCATTTGCATTTTGAAAATAAACAGATGCCTTTCAAATGCATGAGCCTGGTGGCGTCTCAGATCCCAGCGGGGACTGGAGGACATGCTCTCCATCAATCAGATTAGACCATGCAAAGGAGAACCGTTGCTCAACAATGTACTTGAGCTTTCTCTTTTTTTGTGCATATAATTTTACCAGAGAAACACAAAGCGGATTGACGGAGTGGCTCAGCGAGCTCCGTTTACCATCCATCTGAGCCCAGTATGTCTCAATAAGCGCTACCTTCCTGCTGCTGCTGCACCACTGTGCTTTAATGCATGCTAAATGCATTTTGCTTCCACGAGCCACATGAACGATTTTTCAATACAGGAATTTAAAGGACATTCGTTCAGTTGTTTTAATTGCCTCTAATTACAATCAAAACAACATAATAGCTGAAGGAAAATGGTTTTATGACAATAAAATGAAAATTTACTGCAATATCAACATGTTTTTAAAGCAAATGTTGGTAATATAGGAGAATTGATGTTTAAAGTCCCACTCATTTCATCTTTTCATCTAATATAAAAGCATTCCCAGTGGCTTTTTAATCATACACTAAAAAAAAAAATCACATTTAAATCATTGGTTTTCATCAAATTAAAATATTGAGATTTTTTACTGAACTCAGAACTAACTTTTGTTAATTGAGCCAGTATGTTAATTTTTACAGTGTCTTTTTTAGCCAAAATATTTGTGTTGTTTTCTAGAACATAGTTTCTGTAGAATTTTGCCTCTGGGTTGTGGGTAGCGGAGTGAGTCTCCCCTCTTTTCCCATCATCCCATTGTTAGCACTCTGTCCTGCTAGCTTACAGCCTTCCACCCCCAACCTAGCATGATTGGGGCAACAAAAATGGTGAGCAGTATTTGAGCTATTCACTTGTACAGGTTTGAGCCGGATTCCAGCTGGGAGGAGGAAAACAAAGACGTACATGGATTTATTTGTCTGGATGCATCAGAATGGAGCGGAGCATTGGTGTCCGCCGACTGTAGCACTTAGGTCTCTGCTACGGGCATTTTTTTCCTCTGATTCGCAAAGATTTGAACAAAGAAATACTCAGAAATGCCATTTTAAGTGTAATTTTCTGTTCTCGATTATGAGAAAAATGCCACAAGAACATGTTTAAAACACACAATAAATGATTTTCTTTGGAGTGGGGCTATAAAATAGTTTTTAGAGACTTTATTTTATCTAGTCTTTGTAATTTGTAGAAATGTTTTAAAAAATAATCAAAACTTATTAATCCACGAATGTCACCATTTCCTGATATTTCTGCCCATGTGATGATCTGATACTTATATCCTGTGCAGCTTATAGAGGACATCGGGTGAGTTTTGACTGTGAGCCACAGAGGCACAGATGTCACCCAGAGTTTGGAGAGGAGACCACCAAGGAAGAGCGCACAGGGTGAGCTCAGGCGTCTTTTGTCTTCCAGGGCTGAATACCACGCTTCCTTACAGTCTCTTTGTGATTTTTCCTTTTTCTGCAAAATAGCCTGACAAAAAGAATCGAAACCAGGACCGTCATTAAGATGACTTAAGAGATCTCACATACTGTACCTGCCATTCATCTCCAGCACCTCTTCATTGGCCGCTTTTACCTTTTTAGTGTTGGGCTGTTTCCCTTCAGAGGCTCCTCCCTCTGCGCCTCCTTTCAGTTTTATAAAAGCAATAAATAACTTTCCACCAAGATAGCACACTTGTCTGACCACAAACGGGGCTGGGCGGTGCGCTGGTCTCCAGATGTATGAGCGGAGGGCTGTGTTTAAGCAGCACATGGGCAGGCCAGTCATTAAGAAAGTATGCAGGAGAGCAGCCACTGAGCAGCAGCACCTCAATAAGACTCCTTATAGATTATTCTCACGCATTTTTTTTAAATATTTCTTAAAAAATTGTGAAAAACCTCTTTACACAGGTCCCATTTATGTCTTTGCTGAAACTCCCTTTTTTTTGGTCAACACTCCTCCAGACTCGAGCTCCAAAATACCAGATTTACACATCTGAAAGTGTTATGCTTGTTGCATACTCCGTCTGAGCTGCGCCTCATCTGGGATTTTTCCCTGCATGTTTACAATCGTATTCCTCTGTGAGAAAAACTTCAAACTTTTACTTAACAATTCTGTTTAATCAGGCTTGGAATCTCTCCATATATATTTATTCTGACACGATTTGGCCCATTTTCCTCTTGTAAGATCTATATTCTCACCTACATGCTGTTCTTTTCCCTTTTGATATCAGTCTCCTCCGCCGCGGCTGAATCGAGGGTTTGCATCCAAACAGCAGAGCCTCCAGTTGCATCACCAATTCCAAATTGGATGAGATTTTATTCCTCCAGAGTCGGAGCATGACTGCCACTGGCGTGCAGCATTGTGTGTTCAGATGTTTGTTTTTTTAAATAATGTACAAAGAGTGATCATACACAGAGTTAACACTATCTTGTTCTCTGCAAAATGCTTTATAAATAAACCAAAAAAAGAATGCAATAAATAAGCAGGTACGCTTTCTATTTTGGGGTCAAACTGCTTTTTACTTTTGCAGGTGCAGCCTAAAGAGCAATACGGAGGACACGCATAACGGAAATGTGAGTCACAGAATATCAATGAGCTGTTTTTACTGCCTTCCTACAGTGGCGGATGTAAAATGCTGCTGTTCTGCAAAAGCAGCTTTAACCCAGATTATTCTTTGGGAGTTTTTTTTTTCTTGAGTCCTTGAGACAAAACGGGGTCTCTTGCTCCATCTCAGCGGAGGAGACAGGGTGGTACAGGAACGAGAGAATCAAAAGGCTGGAAATTCGTGGCTGAGAATAAATGCTCGCTCTTCCCCGAGGTGATTTGTCTTTGCGCTCCTCTTTCTACAGATGTTAGACCCCTTTTTTTAGTAAAGACCTGAGGTTCTTTGGTAGCACTTTGATATCCTGCTCGGATTCAATATGTGAAATAGAAGAGCCACTCCGTGACTTGGAGCACATCACAGTCTTTGAAGTCTGATCCAATTTTTGCTGCTCACCATTTGATGTTGAAAGGATGAAATGAGGAAAATGTACAGTTTTTGCCAGTAACTCTGCTGAGCATATGTAAGATTAAAAAAGCAAAACCCTTTGGAGGTTGTACTTAGAAATGTTAAGCAGATTAATACTTTCCTATAGCTCTTTTATTCAGAGATAAAATTAAATATGAGTGAAAGTCTGTATGGGCTGTTTTTTTCCCATCACAATTAAGTCAGTGTGGATGTTTGCTAGGAGGTACAACCAGCAAAAGGGGATGTGCAATTGCATTAGCATTTGATTAAAATTGCAAAGCAAATTAATGGGTTTGGGTAATATGAGTGCCAAATTGTAAATAAATGAATACTACATGGCTAGTTAAAAAAAAATGTTGCAAGGCTTGCTTTAACTTGTATCTGTTAGCTTTCTTTCACTGACATGGCTCTTCTGGGTGTGTTCACCCCTCCTCTTTCAAGGCTGGCCCTGACAGCCGAGACAGACAAGTGAAAGACATCAAGAGAGACAAAGGCAGAGCAGAGGACAGAGTAACGAAGCCTTGCAGGGAGTCAGCTAGACTGCCAGACCTGCAGTGTAAACAAGGTAAGCCCAAGCACAGAGCTTGCGGGTGCAGGTAATTACACAAAGAGACAGCAGAAATCCCGCTTTAATGGATAAAGTGCCATTTTTAATACGGAGCCCCTTACAGCCTTTTCATCCCAGCCAATCCTCTGCTGCCATTCTCTGTTGACAGCTGGAAAGAGAGGCATTATGGGTGATCGTTTTCTGCGGGATTTTAATAACCCAGGTCAGCTTATCGTGATCGCTCCGTGGCGAGTGGGGGGGCTTTGAAGGTGGCGTGAACACTTCAAAGCCTTCACTCTCCCACGTGGTGAGCTCCTCGCCAACGATCTCATCAGTGACTCTAATAGACCTGCACAGTTTCAGTGACAAGAAAATACACAAGCCCTGATTTGTTGAACATATGTTTGGTTTGCTTTTTGCCCCAGGCGATGAATTACATTAATTCCTGCTGCCTGGGAGGCTGGGTGGGTGGGTGGCTGCGCAGGGGGCCGATTGCGGCCGTCACCCGGCCCACCACAAGGGCAGCCCCTGTGATGAGGCCCGGCCCATTCATTAATGTTATTAGGAGGGTACGAGGTAAGAGGCCGAGGTGGGATAGCGTTTAGCAGTGTGGCTGAGAGATTACGGGGATTACAGATGATAATGTAACACAGACAGGGCTCTCCAGCGGGCCTGGGATTACTGTCAGCACGCCGCAGCAGGTCTGGGTTAGATAGCAGCTAATTCGGTAATGCTGCATACAGGTGACCCCCACTCTCAGGCGTCACGGCTACTGAGGGGAGGCGGCGTTTGATGAATTTATAATGTCAGAGGGATTCTGGAAGGAAACATTTCATTTTGTTCAAAGAGTGTTTGGCCTCTATCGCCAAAAGGTTTGAATGAGCAATTTTCTTGGCTGTTTAGAGACATAATGAGGATGAAAGGAGCCTTCTTCACATTTTTTTTTGTTCTTTATGTGCTGAAACATAAGAGTCAATGGTTTTCTTTACAGTGACATGACATCAAAAGTGGAGTTGCTGAACAGTGAAATGTGTCACACTTCTCTTGAAAATGTGTCACTCATTTCAAGCTGTTCCAGCTTCTTGAAGTCGTATCTTTGTGCACCTGAATCCTTACAGGGTTCAGTTTGGTTTTTATGTAAGTTTTTACATGATCAGTAAAATAAAAGACACAATAGTTTTTGATTTTTTTTAATTTAAAATAGTTCATTTGAACTCATAAACAAATTATATATTCACATTTAATTTTTTTTCATTTTTTTCCTAAATTATTAACTAATTTAGAAGTCTAAAAGTTCCACTCTACTCATCTTTTGATCTATTGTAAAAGTGTTCCCAGTGGTCTTTCAATTATTATTATGCATTTTTTTTAGCCCAAATTTAGAAAAAAAAGTTTTGTTTTCTAGGACATATTTTCTGCAGAGCGGCATTAGTCTCTTCTCTGAGTCATAGGTGTGGAGTAAGCCTGTCCTCATTTCCCATCATCCCTTTGTTTACTCTCACTCCAACTATCTTTAAGCCTCTTACAAACCTGGGGGTTGTAAAGGGGGCCGTGGTGTAGCGGTAGGGCGGTCATTGTGCAGGTTCGATTCCCGCCTTGCCTGCTAAAATGTGTCTAAGTGTCCTTGGGCAAGACATTGAACTTTGGAAGGTTGGCATGAGTGTTGAGCATCTCTGTCAATGTCAATGTAAAGCACTTTGGGGCTTCAAGGAAAGTAGAAAACGCTATACGAGTATACAACATTTACCTAACACTACAGGTGCAACAAAAATGACGAGCAAAACTAGAGCTATCCAGCCGTACAGTTTGAGGAGGACCTGCCTGCAGACAAGATGATGCCCAGACGTCAATAGCCAGAAACGGAAATTTCCCAACTTTACCCAGAAGGAGAAGTTGTGCACCTACACTAGAAATACCAGCGCAAAGCCCTTTCTCTCTGCAAATCCGGTGATTGAAGTGCGTGATTATGTTATGTTAAGTTATGTCAAAGGACATAAAGGTTTAAAGGGGCCATAAAATGATGTTCTTAAGCCTTTCAGAGTAAACTACATCCATATATATGATCATATCTTACCTTTGGAACATTAAAAATCAAATTATTTATGAAATATGAGTTTTAAAGATGCATTTTGATATTTTGGAGCTTTAATCCACTTTGATACAGGTCAAGATGAACAAAACAGTCATCTGTGAAGTAACGATCGCAGACAAAAAAGTTTCTGGCTGGTCTGTCGCGCACTACCAAAGATAAACTCCAACCATTACTGACGAACAGGGTCTTCTTTTGGACTTGGAAGAAAACTCTTAATCTCTCGCTACAAAAAAATATTTTATCCAATTAAAACAAATTGTCTCACAAGCCGTTATTTTCTCTGCAGATTAGATACAAGAGGAACCACTTCTTCTCAGAGTCGATGCTAAAATAACGCTTTGCTGATGATCACCATAAGCTCCGCAGAGGAAGTGGGTGTGTTTATGTTACACTGGGGGCGGAGCTGGCAGTGCAGACTCTTCCTGAAAGGGGCTGTCTCACCCTGTGACATCAGCATGTGAGGACCCACTCATGTGTATTGGGGGGGGGGATGCGGCTGATAGCGCAGGTTTTTAGAGGATTACTCAGAAATGTGCGAACAAATCAAAATACAGCTTTGGGGCTCTTTATAGTGAGGAATGAACATTGTAATACAGTTAAAAGCTCAAAAAGCTGTTTTTTCAAGGTATAGCCCCTTTACAAAAGGACAAAAATGTGACTGGTAGGGTTGCCAACTAAATAGTTTTGGGGTTATTTTTAAAAAAAAAGACTATTTCTTGGCTAAACTGACTGAAATGGGAAAACATGAAATACTGGTTCCAATCGTAGACTTATGGTTCCAGGTGATCATGTCACCATGTCGATTTCTGCAGCCAGGTTCTCTTGCAGTTCCATACGAGGAAAACAAAGACATTCATGGATCTATTAGTCTACAAGTGGATGCATCAGAATGAGCAGAGCAGCGAGTTTGTGGTTCATCGACTGTAGCACCTACATCACTGCTACAAGCTTTTTCAAATGGCATTTTTCTCTTCATGACAATTTGAAAAAATAAATGCTCAGAAATTTAGTTTTAAGCTTAATTGTCTTAATATATCTCATCTATCATGTGGAAAAACTACAAATACATGTTAAAAACATTAAAAACATGATTTTCATTTCAGTGGGTCTTCAAACTATCTATAATTTCACTTTTATAAATAAAAAGTTTTTTTTTAAGTTTAGTCCACTTTTTATAACAAAACTGGAATTTTATGATATTTTAGGAATACTGCTTGACTATTTTAAAACAGTATCAATTTATTTTTGGCTCCAAAAATGTTTTATTTTGTGTGGAGAGAACAGATTTTCAGGTGTTCATTGTCATTTCTTTTCCTGCCTCGTTTATCTTCTGCTGGTGGCGTCTTCAGGAAATCCAATTTGAATATGTTGAGGCAGGAGGCCACAGTGGCTCAGGGACCCAGGGCACACTTTGATCCCTGCAGATCTGAGGGGCTTTTTTTTTTCGGTCCCGAGGTTCAGCAAGTCATGGAAGCCTTGCCCTGCCAGATGTTTGGAGACCAGACTCCTTCCTGTGTCTCATCCTGCTGTCGCCTCTGGTGATCGCATCAGTTGGCTTAGGCTGGAGCTCAACCTGGAGTGTTTCAGGACACCAGAAGAGGAAAAAAAAAACCACAATTAGCCATGGAAATCAAATTACTCCACCCCTTCTGTTACTGCACATGCACACATTGCTCCTGTGATGCTAAAACGCCAGATCTGGACCCAATGGGTCTACTATAGAAATCCTGGATGGATCTTTTACACCATAAATCTCACAAAAAGCTAACCGCCTGGTTGACTCTTTACCCAAATACCCACAGCGCTGTATTTCATGACAGCTTTAAAGCACTTTGTACTCCAGGCACTATGCAAAACCAACCTTTGATTTCCCTTTTCTTTGTCAGTAGAAAACTTACAAACACACTGTGCAGTCATGCAAACTGCACGTTACTTCTCATCACCTGTCTGCCGGCTCTGAATATTAATGCAACACGTTTGTAAATGAGTCACAGAGACGTGCGCAGAAAGAAAGCCTTTGCTAGCAAGCAGCAGATATGATCAGAGCGCTGCTTATGCCGCTCAGCGTGGTAAACAGGATGGTGCCGAGGATCAGTCAGAGCTGACTTTATGGTTTATGAAAGCTGAGCTACTTATGTTAACAGGCTTTCTGAAGATTATAGTTGTGGTAAACATACATGTCATGAGAGCGACGGCGATCCACGGAGCGCTGACACACAACCAAATTACCTCTGTGCCATAAAAGATGGCTAACCTGGATGTTTGACAAGGAGGAGAGATTGAGGAAGTGATGCCACCTCTATAGTTGTGTCCCCAAATAAGAATCGATTTTTGTTTGTCGCCCTGAGCTCTTTCCGTGTACCACACCACTGCTCTCAAACATGTCCTCCCACAAGGTTTGCAGCCACCAGGTGCTGCTCGGCAACCCTCCACCACCTCCACCACCACAGAAGCATCAGAGTATCAACATGAATCTGCCCGACAAACGATCCACCCTCTCCATGTTCCGCAGACAAATACTCTCCCACCCTCTCGCTGTCTCTCAGCCTTTTGATTTATCTGTCTGCCTCCACGTATCGCCGCAGCTCAACCGGATGCCTTCAGTTTTAGGCAAATTACAGGCTCGACGAAGCGGCAGCAGAGATTTAGAAAAGGATAGGAAAGACTCAACTTAACGGAAGGAGTTGCCTCTGTCTGACGCTACCTACGTAATCCTCTTAATGTCAGTGGGAGTCTTTAACAGGATGTACTTCCAAACTACTCATCATCACAATTCCAGCAGAATAATCTCCCCAGACATAAAATCAAGGTGAAAAATTATGCTCTGAGTTGTTGTGTCATTTTTGCAAGTTTTCTTCCAGGCACAGAGCTTGTTAGTTTACTGCATTTAGGATAAAAAGTTTAAATTCTGTTTAATAGAACTGAGTGTTCCTTTGATCATAGGAGAAACAGCTGAATATCATTTCCATATTTAAACCGTCCTCCGCTTGCTTTCTGCATCATTTGTTTGTCCCCCCTCCCTCTCTCTCTACTACTACTTTCCTTCCACTGGTCCCGCCGGGTCACACTTATAAATTGCATGTGTTAAAGATTATGACACATGACTGACCTTTTCAGAGTTTGGAGATTTCTTCTAAATGCAAACATTTCTCCAGAAGTCAAAGTTCCCAAAAAATCGCTGTCAGGGGAAATGATTGATTTCGGTGTGAAAATTTGCTTGTAACAACATCCTCTGCTTCCGTTAGTGAAAACAGATGCAGGAACTGGCCTCTCGCTGCATTATCTGCTAGATTTGATGACTCTGTCCTCTAATTCGAATCACATGAGTTGCTATTTCAGACCAATGTCAGGAACAAACTTCACTGAATAAGTCTGGAAATCTGGACGAATGTCTGTATTTGTGGGTCTGTCTGTGTGTGAGAGGAGGCTGTTGTGGGTTAAAGAGAGGGGTCTGGGTTGCACATGCTTCATTTAGACATCAAAGGCTGCTGCTGATGATTTTTCCTTATAATCCGTGTGCCTGGGCTTTCTCCATCTGAATAAACAAAGCCCAAGTGGCTCACAGCGGTCTGGGAGTAGTCAGGTGATTCCAGCACGTGACTTTGGGAGGAAATCAATATATCTCTAATTTATTCCACTAAAAATCCCTTTTAGCTAGTCTTTTATGTTGTTTCTGAGGATTCTGACGTTCAAGAGGTTTCAAAGTGGTATTTAGAGATGTAACACGACTCATCTGCCTCTCTTTGAAAATGAAAGAGGTACCTATCACAAAAATAATCTTGGTGCTTTTTTATCTAAAGAGGCAAACACATTCTATATGTAAGTCTCTCCGTGGAGCAAACTCAGCTTGGCTTTCTTTTGATAGGAAGAAATCAATATTGCATGAAATGCTCTGCCTCTGTATTCCCGGTGGACTATTATTTCTCCCCACCCCAAACAGCAGACATTACCCACAATCATTTAGCAAACCCCTGGTGTGAGCCACAGCCTGACCCCTTCCCTGCTCCGCTCGCCGGTGTCCGAGCGGCGCTCTCATCCCGCAGACCACTTTGGCCTGTAATGTATCTGCGAGGGGCAGCATTCCTCTGAGGCTGGCCTGGATCAAATGACAGCGATTTCCCAAACAGCCCAGAGATGGGAGGCCTGACATCCTCTGATCTGCTACTGATCTGCTCTAATCACTGCAGGCAAGAGCGCTTAAATGTGAGCCTCCGAACAGATCTACGTGGAAGATGCGGCACTTTTCTGAAAATGTCCTCTTCTGGTTTGCAAACACAAGTCATTTCAGCATTTCTTTGTGCTTTAAGGGTATCTGAGGCTAACATGCAGGTGCGTTCGCTGCTCTGAGCTTCAAAGTCAAAGGGTACAAATGGGCGCATACGATATTCTATAGGAGCACTTTGAACTTTTGTAGTCTGTTTGGACTGTGGAGTCTGCCATGGTGCAGCCATGAATACGATCCAGGCAAAAAAGGTCAAACATGATCCAGCCAACTTCTAGTTTTCTGAATTTAAAGTCCACTTCTAGTCTAATTACAACACACATCTTAGAGTAAAAATTAGGATGTTTCAAGCTGTTTTATTTTTGTAGAACCGCTAGAACTTTCTGTTCTTTTGTTGATGCAAATAAACAATGTGTTTTTGGTGTTTTTACCATGTTTTTGTGGCATTTTTCTCATAATGGATGACATATATGAAGAAAATTCAGCTTAAAATTGTGTTTCTGAATCTTTCTTTGTTCAAATCATTGTGACGATTTCTCAAATTCCATTTGAAAAAACTTGTAGTTGTTACGTATAAACTACAATCGATGGGCCACATTCTGTTGCATCCACTAGCAGACAAATGAATCGTTTAATTCCTTCATTTTTCTCATTTGGACTGGGATCTTGCTCAAAACTGTATGGCTATATCTCTGATATTCCTCGCCATTTTTGTTGCACCACTAACGTTAGCTTAACGTTGGAAACCATTAAAAAAAATGAACTGTGCGAGAAATAAACAAAAAAAAAAAACGAACAAAAAAAAAAAGAAAAATCATTGTTGAAATGTGAGTAATGACTGTCTTTATATACCATAAACATGAGAGTAAACAGATGGCATAACAGAAAACATACATTCTAGTGACATCACAGATATGTATTCATTATAATGCATTTATATTACCCCTTAAACAAGAAAACAATTTGATAAAAAAAATGACATGAAGCATGGATCCCATTTTTTAGTAATTTGAATATGAACACAGAAGTTTCACAAGTGCTCATAGTCAGTGAAACATTTTTAAGTACATCGACCAAAAATAAACTTATTTTTAAAGAGAAATATTCTTAATAGTGCTTGATGATGATTATGTTTTTTTGCAAATCTGTCTCGGACTCACAATTAACAATGTATAGTTAATCTAAGATCTGTTTAGACCTGACTAAAGTTTTACAAATTATTGGCCTCATTTGTAAATATAAAGCTCAGGTTTAAATACAGAAGAAGTGAGAAGTTTGGCTTTGGAAACACTTTAACCCTTTAACACCCGAGGCGTCGCCGGTGACGCTTAAACACAAAATCTTTAACATACTGTAACTTTTCAACCATTAACAAGATCAACGTAATTCCAGCAATTAATTAAGATGATTGTGTGAACAATTAAAAAATTACAGTGAATAAAAAAACAGTGGAGCTCAGGTAAAGGGTTAAGTGTTATTAAGGATTGCTTTTTGGTAATAATGAAATTTTTTAAAAGGGGAAAAGATAAGTTACAAACAGGGGAAAAATATCTGTTTTCCCATTTTTAACTACCTTTTTAAAATAAAATTTAGTCAAAATTTGGAGCAAAAAATTTTCTTTTCTTTTTTTTTTACATTTTATAAATTCTATGGCATTACTGTATCTAACTTAAAATGTTAGTTGATGCAACTGAACCAAACTATTTTAAGAAAACATAAATCTACAGTCTTTCGGGCTGTTTTCCTCAGAATTCCCCAAATATCCGGAAATCCTCATGGGTGTCCAGGGTTCACACAGTGGGCTGCTAACACCTCCGAGCCATAGATAGATAAGATTCACCGTAAAAGTTGGGCGATATCTTCGAACTGACAGAAACTTTCTGGCCATTTGTGAAGGTTGACTTCAGTATAGCAGAGTAAGATTGAATAAAAGCAAAAAAAAAAAAAAAGAGGCTTAGAAGAGATGGAAGGGACCCTGTTCTTTGATGTGCACACGTGAGATGTGATGAGGTTTTTGAGCGGAAAGTGTAAAGATTGAGGGAGCACATACAGTTTTAGCCAAACTGGAAACTAAATAATGATGGAGATGTGTTGTTTCTTCAGAAACATATTTGGGGTTTATTAAATTATTTTTAGATGGTGCTTCATTCAAACATATTCCCACAATCTAATTATGTTTGATAGAATGTCAGTAGGATTGTGTTGTGAGATGAATAATTCATTTCTAAGTAAAGTTGCTTTTGAACAATCAGAAAAACAACCTTCAGCTCCTTGAGATTCTGGAAATTGCTTCAGGAGAAGCAGGAAGAGTAGAGAAGTAATTGAAAAATGTCATTTTTCTTTATTTAATACACTAACAAAAGCATCTCTGATTTACTTGGAAGAAATCTGCATGTAGAGTCCTGCAGATCTGCTCAATCATGAACCAAATAGTTGTTTTAATGACCTAAAAAGCTCTGGATCCCTTTCTCACCTCGCGTCTCAAAGTGGTTTTTGTGTTGCTGCCGATGTCACGGCAACCGGATCACTTTCTGCTCTCCTCAGAGCATCACTGCTGCCTACAACACAGGGAGTGAAGCGATCAATAGCACTTTTGAAGGAGAGGAGGGAGTCGGGTTAAAGGAAGAGGCAAATGGAGTTTCTTCTTATTTCATACAGACTAATAGATTAGTTTGAGCGTTGCTCTGTACAAACAAGTAACTGCTGCAGGGGTTTATGTTGGTGTGGAGGAGGGAAAAGAAGAAAACATTAGAAATCATGAGTGTATTCATTGATTTAGTCCACAAAGGAGACAAGAAAGCAGATGCTTTAGTGTTTTTAAGAAAGTCAAACAGGGTTATTATCGTGGGATTTTGTTTTTGTAAACTGGGGAGGGGGTAACTTATTTATTTATTTATTTATTTTTAGATGGAACCTCCACTGCTGACTTGTGCAGGTTCAGGACAGAAGGCTAAATCAAGCTGCAGTGGGTTTTTTTTGTCATTGTATGACCAAAATACTTTGGAAAGAATTTTATTTAAAACATTTTTAAAGTGGACTTGCATGAAAGGAAATGAAATTAAACTTTAAATATTTTATTTATCAGTTTACTATCTGTGAATTCTGAAACTATGGTAAAATTCATCTAAATAAATACACAAATGAATGAAACAAAATGTTTTTAACATGAATATCATCAAACAAAAAAAGGTTCTCAATGTCGATACCATTTTCTCTTTGTAAACTGTTTTTTGCATTTTACATATTTGTATCTTAGTATATTATCATACATTTAAATGAGTGTATTGAAATCAAAAGTATCTAAACTTATTTTACTTTATTTAAACTAAGTTTTTGCCTAATTAGCATAGCTCATAATTGCTAGCAGCAAACCAGACTAAACTGTAACTGGGACACACTATCGTTTTGTAGGGAACTAACTAGTAATGTAGGAATTATTTTTTGCTTTTGGAGTCTCTGTGTCTTATGGTTTCATACAAGCCAAAAATACTTTACTTTATTTAATATGTTTAAGCTGGGAGTAAAAAATCTGGTAAATAGTCCTGATCATTTTTACATACTTAGAACATTTCCTGCAGGGATTTTTCCCACTGTTGTCACAGAAAAGATATCTGATTTACAAAACAGGAAAACGCAACAACAAAATAAAAGTTTGCATTTTGTAATTGATTAAAATTGATAGTATTCTGTGTATCTGTGTGCTGATGAATGTCAATGACTTGGTTGGAACTTGTGTTTGTTTATGTTAATTGGTGGATTTCTGGGGAATTTGTCCGCATCGATCTATAACCAAAGTGGATCCTGCTTTCCTATAATCAATATTTCTCTGATGGGCATTTTTGGCTGTTAGATACACAGTTGAAAACAAACTGCACATAATCAAGTGTTGATAGTCGGAACCAGGAGGTGGCCTGTGACAGAAACACATTCTTCTTTGCTGAGCTCAGTTTTACCAATAAGAAAACAACATTTAGTCTTTTACAATTGTTTTTCACCAAAGATTTTAACTGATACTCAGCTTAACCCTGTGAAGCCCAATATATCAAAGAAATGACTAAAAATTCCATTTGATTTTGAATAAAGATGTTAGTTAAACCCTTTGAAGTATTCCACGAAAGATGTTGCTATAAATTTTTCTTTTGTGAAATATAGATAGAATCAGTGGTGAAAGAATGGTTGATTTAGTACATTTTTGCTCTTAACAGTGATATGATGCAAAAATACTGACATGATGCATCATATTTACCCACTGTCTCAGATATGATACACACATTTTAACTATATGGTAAAGAATTCAATATTAATAAATGTAGCATTCTTTAATAAACAACTAACAAGTTAAAAAAAATTATAACGATAGGTGAGTTATTCATACCATAAAGTTTTGAAAAGTAGCAAAACTTTTCCAGCCAAACACGTTTTTGAGATTTTATGGAAGCAGCCATTTGGAAATGAGCAGGAAAAGCTCTTCTACTGCCTCTACAGGACAGAAAACACATTTCAAGTTACCTTATTTTCCATGCTACAAGACACATTTTAAAGCATTATTTTATTTTTTTAAACAACAGTGCTCTTTATAATCCAGAGCTCCTTTTATATGAATTAATTCTAGATGTGTTTACTTATGTTGAAACGATTTTAAGAGGTACATGGAACTCTGTAAAATCTCTTTTTCAAGGGTGGCCTGGCCAAGAGGTCAGCAGCACACGTCTTATAAGTAAAATTACAGTACAAAACAAATGATAAACAATAGGATGACTTTAGGATGTTTACAATACAAAATTAGAAATGTAAGTGCAGTAAATGTGACAAAAAGTGACAGTGACAAATGTGGCGAAACGGTAGCGATGTTGAACCTTTTTTTGGCTGATGCTATTTGCAAATATTTGCGTGTGAACATCTCAAACAGCTATACTCTTGTTTATCTAAATGTGCTTTATAGCTTGGTATTCCTTATATGTATTACATAAGTATAAAAATAGCTGATTTATTGACAGTTCACCTAATAATCCAAAGTGTCCTACAGTGTGGTAATACACAAAGATAGGGGTCTCATGAATGCATGTATCAAATATGAAACTAATTATATAAGTATCTACGGTGGCCCTGAAGCCCCAATCATATCGATAAACCACTCTGCTCAAAATTATTTTAAACATCACAATGGCAATTAAAAATGCAAAACAACTATTAAGAACAGAATTACATTTTAGAAAATTAGGCAAAATTGCAGAAACCAAAACGTAAAAAACAAAAGTAATTTCCAGAAAACAAAATGAAAATGAAAAAATAAAACACAATGAGAAACCGTACTGTGGGGCATCACTTATTGGATGATGACATCAGTCTGTCTTTTCAAATGAAAGTAACTTGACATGAAGCAATACATTACTTTTCATGTCTTAGTTTCTGGAATTTTGCTTTGTTTTCTTAAATATAATGCGGTTTGGTTTTTTTGTTTTGTTTTTTAATTGTCTTGATCTTTAAATTGTTTTTGAATGAAGTGATTTGTTGCTGTGATTTGGATTTAAGGGCCACCGTAGTTAAGATTGCAAAGTTCTAGATATAAGTACACAAGATGCAAAAGAATAATTTCTTTTCTTCCTGCTTTTCTGATAAAAGGCACCAAACTAGAACTTATTTAGCTTTTCAGATAAATGTAAAAAAAACCTTTTCCAACTGTTTCTTATTCTATAAAAAATACAACAAATAAAATAGTTGTTTTAAGTTAGCTATAAATAATTGTTCAGCTGGTTCTATTGAGATAACAGATGAAGAGGTTTACTCAAGCTTTAGATTTGCATTTCCATCTCTCACTGCTGTAGCTTATTGGTAAATGTTGCAACCGCCTACCGTGCACCTGTTAGGAGAGTGATAATCATATGTTGTTTATATGCTTAAATTTGTGTAATATTACGTCATTATTGTGTCAGCTCACCAATTAAATTATGTAATCCTACTGGGGCAAATGTGAAAAGGTTTCCTCGACTTTTCTGTCATGCAGATTAAAGAAGTTGACAGCAGACTGTTTGCCGCCACGGTCGGGATCGTGTTGCTGCTTGTTGCTGTTCCTCCTGCTTGGATCACTGCCCTGGATTTCCTCTGTTGCAGGTCCAGTGATGAAGCTCCAGCAAAGAACTGCTCGTCGTCGTGGCCAGCAGCCCAAACTGCTCAACAGCCCTGAAGACAGCCTCTACTACAACCAGCTAAATGTGAGTTCAAAGTGCCGATAAAGGCCTTTGTCTGACTTTGGTTCCACATGATAATACAATTAAACCTACCTGTGCCAGACCCTGGAGCCCCACCCCCACGCTTCTCTGCCTCTTGTCTTGAACATGTGCTTATGCTCTTTATCTGTTGCTTTCATGTCAGGATGTCTGCCTTCACGGTGAATAATTGATGTGGTTTATCAAAGCTGAGCAAGATGCATGCTTCATCAGACTCACTTGAGCCCTTTGATCAGAAAAAAATTATGCTGTGACTTCTGATATTATCAGCATCTGCTCGCATTCAACACAAAATCACTTTGAATTAAAAATTAATGACTCTCTGCTCATCTTTTGACTGTGTGCTCTTGGCCCTTTCCTCAGAGAACTCTGGATTACCAGGGGAGCAAGAGGAAGCCGAGAAAACTTGGGTAAATAACTGCTTTCCTACTTAGAGCAGCTCTAAACAGAGCAGGCCCTTTGTGGAATCGGATAATCCCGAAATGGAGTTGTTTTCTTATAATGTAAATGGAGAGCTGAAAATAACAGGCTTTTATTAGAAGACTCTCTGCGTCACTAAAGAGGGAGTTTCATATTACGGCTTTGTCAGCATGCTGCTTTTAATTGTCAAAAACTGGACTTGTATTCTTACCTCAGCAAATATGTTTAAACTGCAAACATTTGCTTTTTTTATTGAAAACTTCATCCTTGCTCACTGTGCTGGTAACCACTCGTCTTCTCTCAAACCAGTCAAATCAAAGTGCTGGACGGAGAGGACGAGTACTACAAATTACTGTCGACGGTGGAGTCGATCCCCGAGGAGGAGCACGTGACCGCCCCCTCTCCCGCTCTTTCCAGTGGGCCCCTCATCAGTCAGACCTGAGCCTCACATCCGTGTCAGCCGGTAAGACACTTGTGTCAGACGTGCAGACTGACACTCCAAAGACCGTCGATGGTGCTGGAAGTGCTTTGAGGGTGTGGAGTAGACAGGAGAGGGTGCAGGTGATGCCCTCATCCACAAAGTGGTCAGAAGAACATTTTACTATTCGCTGGTGAAAATATCTTTTATTATTATTACTTTACTTTTCCTGCTAGTACTTAGTAACGATCATTATCCTGATTGTTCTAAAACATCACTAACACAAACAAACTGCTGCATCAGTTAATGCATTAATGGTTATAAATGCAAAAAATAAGAGTTGTGAGATGGTAAAAAAAAATACTAAAAATTTGCAGGAATTATAGGTTATTTTGTCACCACAAAACTGCACTCTAAATCTGCAGGTAACAGATATCAATGATAAACCTCATTATCCATGTATTTTTTATCATTTTATTGAAGTATGCATGTATTCAAACCTCTGAGGCATCAATTATGTCTTCATCTGTTGTGAAAAGAATTAAAAAACATGAAATCAATCACATGAAGAAAAAGAGAGTCATCAATTGATACATCATTATAATCCTCCTCCATATTCACAGGCAGTGCACCTCTAACCTCCGCCATGTTAACCTGAAATCTGTTTTCAAGCGTTTTGTCTCTTGTTTGACCCAGATCCGGAGACAAATCCTTGTGAAAACCCGGAACTCTTTCCGCAAGTTTTCCCTCTGCGATTTGCCTTCAGTTAGAGAGGCTTTGTGCTGTCTGAGAGCAAGAATCACCACACAGAGCTTCACACAGCCAGACCTCACTTTGAATTTCAACATAAATACCGGAATTTTCTTTTAGGATGTGAAGTGTCGGAAATGCAGGGCTGGCGAGTTGATTTGTAGAGCTTTTTTTTTTTTTTCTTTTCAATTTGCATATCATTTACTGCATCTCTCTTTGTTGACACCCGAGGGCCTGAGAGGAGATTTTGATCTTAATAGGAAGAGTAGGGTGGTATGACTGAGGATCTCTTCCTCCTTATGCTCAGCGGGGAAAACATGAGCTCTGCCTTGATGGTGAGACCAGCTTCACTTTGGTTCAGATTCACAGGAATACGGTGGAAATTAAAAAGAACTAAGTGTTCATTAAATGAAGGTCAGACTCAGGTTGAGGACTTGACCATCACATAAGCAGATGTCCTGAAACTCTTTTGGACATGTTTTGATCTCCTAAATCTAGTAAGTTTTAAGGATTTGTAGAAAAAAAAATCTTTTTTTTCAGTTCATAAAATGAACAAATTGAGTAAAAAACAAATTTTTGCATTGTATTATATCAAATATTAACATTAAAAAATGTGTTTTTACCTTATTAATTGAAGTTGCACAGTTCTACTCTGCTTTTTTGCCTTTTACAGTCATGTTTAAGTCAGTAAAAATTTCAAAGACCTAATTTCTCGGACCACTGGCAATGTTAAAAAAGTGGTGTCACTGTGGGTTCAGACATATTTCACCTCCGGTTGCAGCCAGAGATCCTATAATAATTAAAATCCGCGTTGTGCCCCTTGCTGGGATAGTTGGTTCCTCTGAAGAGCAGTCTGAAATAGGTCACCCCAGCACCCTGTAGTGCATCTTAAAAGTACACTGAATCAATTAAGTGTGATCATGCTCCCTTGATTATTTCGGCCCTGTTTTACCATAGAGAGGAATTTCAAATAAGCTCAGTAGTTGAATAACAAGGTTGGGCTGTGGTGACGGATGGTGCCAGAGTGGGTGTTTCTTCCCCCGTTTTCTGTGCCAAATAAACTCTTGGCTGATTGCCTGCTTTAGCATATGCGAGGAGGTGAGCAGAGGTGTGTATGTAATTGCCTCCGATTGCTGATTATGTGTTGCGGAAAGACAAATATTGAGAAATGTGGCATCATTCAAATGATAAAGATGATGCACGAAAGTCTTGATGGTTTTAGCACGCAGCATAGAAATGTTAAGTCAGATTCTGAGGTCTGACACCTGCGTCGTCTTTAATGTTTCAGTGCTCTCTCCTGTGTCCCTCATTAAAGTCTCACAACATCTGGCATGTGGGAGAGCACTTTAATGTGGCCAGAGTTACTGCGGGTGTTATTCTTGCCATTTTAGTCATTCGCTTCATGAGCTGAGCGTTCATTAGTGCTGCATCCAGACACAGTTTTCCAAAAGTTTTAAACAGCCTTTATGAAAATCGCTCAAGCTGCAGCCTCAACAAATGATGAAAAGCCTTTATTTTCTAAAGAAGCATGCTTACCTCTTCACCTAATAGCGACGTCTCACTTCAAAGAGAGTACTCGATTAGGCCAACATTGTCCTGCTTCTGTATCCTTTGAGTTCAAAGGGAGAGTTTCAATGCATGGGCAGGATCCTCAAATGCTGTTTTACTGCAGTTTACGTGCTTTTCATACTTTTGTCAAATTTTTTTGGCGATATGCTATTACTGCTGCATAGTTCTTTGCCTGTAAAAAAATCTGTTTTTGTAAGAGGTGTAAACAAATACCTGAGAAAGAAGCAAACTCAACATTGCGATGATATTTAATAGTTCAAGAGAGACACACAAATGCGAGCCCAGAGCTAAGAGAACATTTCCTAAAGACACATTATTAAAGAAACTGGTGAAGCCGGCTAGAGAAACAAAAAGTAAGAGGCACGGAGAAAGAATGAGATAAAAGAGTCTGTTGAGTACATACATCAAAGCGCTCTTAATGACAAGGGATGCCATTAGGGCTACTGTGGCTTTTGTTTCAGCTTCCTCTCACCTGCAGTTAGCTGAGGCCGCTCCATGCTGTTTTGTTTTGAACATTTGCATGAATATAAAATGCATGCAGGGCCAACCCAGTCT